>NW_026652286.1:82381848-82442659 GCF_009828535.3 Hylobates moloch | reverse complement strand
TTCTTCTCTTGTTCTGTCTTTCTCTCTCTCTTTCCCTTCCTTCCTTCCTTCCTTCCTTCCCTCCCTCTCTTGTTTCTCTCTCTTTCCTTCATTCCTTCCCTCATTCCTTCCCTCCTTCCTTCTTCTTCTGTTCTCTCTTGGTTTCTCTCTCTTTCCTTCCTTCCCTTCCTCCCTCCCTCCCTTCCTTCCTTCTTTCCTTCCTTCCTTCCTTCCTCCCTTCTCTTGTTCTCTTTCTCTCTCTGTCATTCATTCCTTCCCTCATTCCTTTTTTCCTTCTTCCTTCTTCTCTTGTTCTCTCTCTCTTTTTTCCTTCCTTCCCTGCCTCCCTCCCTATTTCCTTCCTTCGTTCCCTCCTTCCTTTCTTCCTTCCTTCCTTTCTTCCTTCCTTCCCTCTCTTGTTCTCTTTTTCTCCCTTTCCTTCATTTCTTCCTACATTCCTTCCTTTCTTTCCTCATTCCTTCCTTTCTTCCTTCCCTCCTTCCTTGTTCTCTTGTTCTGTCTTTCTCTCTCTCTTTCCCTTCCTTCCTTCGTTTTCTCTTTCTTTCCTTCATTCCTTCCCTCATTTCTTCTTCCATCCCTCCTTCATTCCTTCTTCTCTTGTTCTCTCTTTCTCTCTTCCCTTCTTTCTTTCCTTCCTTCCCTCCCTCCCTTCCTACTTTTATCGCTCTGTCTCTCTCTCTTTTATTATTTGCCTTATTGCACTAGTTCAAGTCTCCAGTATAATGTTAGATAGAAATGGTGAGAATGCTATTTTCTCTAATTCTTCAGGTGCCTCTTCACCCAGCCTTAGCTAGTTCTTTCACATGCATATGTTGATCAGTATTCAGCAGAATGCTCACAGGAGATCCTCTCTAGATACCCAGGGTTAGTATCTGTAGAGCTCTCACCTCCAGTACTTTGTTTTGAGAACTCCAGCTCTGGTCTTCTCAGGCTCTCGATTCTGTCTCCTTGCCTCAAAGATTCTGCTGGATTCTGCATGGGGCCTCCTTTGTACTCTGCTCTCTGTAAACTCCTTCAAGGCAGTAAGTGTGGGCAATTTTGGGGTTTACCAAATTTGTTTCCATCTCTCAGGGATTAGTGTCCTTCATTGTCTGATGTACACTTGCTTACCTGTTGTTTCATATATTGTGTCTTATTTTTATTGTTTCAAAGAGGGGTAAATCTGGCTACTGTTATTACTTAACCAAGCAGTTATATGTACATTGATTAGTCAGATAGTGGTACAATGTTTACAATGAAAAAATAGCGGCTGATATCTTCCAGGTTCCTGAAGCTTGTCTCACAGAATCAATTACTCGACGTTTTCAGCTGTTTCTTCTGGAACATAACTCCATATTTCTACTTGCATGTTTCCATTGTTCTTTTTTCTTTTCTTTTCTTTTCTTTTTTTTTTTTTGAGACAGAATCTCGCTCTGTCACCCGGGCTGGAGTGCAGCGGCACGATCTTGGCTCACTGCAAGCTCCACCTCCTGGGTTGACGCCATTCTCCTGCCTTAGCCTCCCGAGTAGCTGGGACTACAGGTGCCCGCCATCACGCCCGGCTAATTTTTTGTATTTTTCAGTGGAGACGGGGTTTCATCGTGTTAGCCAGGATGGTCTCGATCTCCTGACCTCGTGATCCACCTGCCTCAACCTCCCGGAGTGCTGGGATTACAGGCGTGAGCCACCACACTCAGCCTCTATTCTTCTTTTCTATTTTTCAATTTTAGCCTTTGGCTTTCTATTTCCCATCCTGCCAGTCACATTCCCATATCTACATACTTCTCCTCCCCACTCCCAATCTTCTAATTTAAGCATGTCATAATTTGGGGTTAAATATCAAATAATGTACTCCAGCCTCTGTGACAGAGTGAGACCCCATCTCAAAAAAAATCAAATAAGTTTTATAGTAATATAACCCCATAAATGCTGTTGTTGAATTTTGTTACAGGGTGTAATAAAATTAAAAATTTCAGCACAGTGGCTCACGCCTGTAATCCCAGCACTTTGGGAGGCCGAGGCGGGCGGATCACGAGGTCAGGAGATCGAGACCATCCTGGCTAACATGGTGAAACCCCATCTCTACTAAAAAAATACAAAAAATTAGCTGGGCGCGGTGGCGGGCGCCTGTAGTCCCAGCTACTCAGGAGGCTGAGGCAGGAGAATGGCTTGAACCTGGGAGCAGAGCTTGCAGTGAGCGGAGATGCACCACTGCACTCCAGCCTGGGCAACAGAGCGAGACTCCATCTCAAAAAAAAAAAATTCATCTTAAATTGTATATATTTTAATTAAATCATTAAATGTATATAATTAAATTCATATATATATGAATCGATATATAAATATCAGGGTGATATTTCTAACTTAATACTTACTGCCTAAAAACAGTTCTTAGATTTTCAAGGGCAGAGAGCTAATTCACTTTGTTATGCCCTGGTTCCCAATGAATGGCTAATGAATTCAATTATATAAATTCATATATATACACATTTAAATATATATAAAATTCATACTAAATTCATATATATATGAATTTAAAAATCAAACCTGCATGGGCCTCAGATCACCTAGAAAGCATTATAAGAATATATACATCTGGGTTCTAATCTGGATCTACTCAATTTGAATCTCTAGGGTGGAGCCTTAGAGAATGTCTTGTTCAAAACGCCCTGTGAATCACTCTGACTCAGCTGGTCTTCTGCAGTTTGGCAATAACAGCCATCAAGTCCATCTCATTTAAGACGCTCATGCTCTACCAACCAAGCTAGCCGGGCATATCAAACACATCTCATTTAAGAAGCAGCACATAGTTGTTGTAACTGTGATAACGTCTTCATCATTACTGACCTGTCAGAGCACACTAAAGTTTTGCTGTCCTGGATTTTTCTCTGACACTACACATCAGTCATAATGTGCTATGATCTCATCTGTCAACCAGCACCAAGCCATTGGCTTGTGTTTTGCCAACGACGACTGCATTATAATTGAACCTGAACTTGTAGACCTTGGGCACGATATTCACAATGCTGGAGTCACTGAACTGAAATAAGGGTCAATAGTCTCTTTTGAGAAGTCAGTTACAACGAGATTGACTCAATAGCTTATGTGCCCCTATTTTTTAGTGACAGTTTGCAAAATGTTTGTTTTTTGTTAAGGGTAGCTTTGAACGCAATGTGCTGTACAAGTTACCATTAGCACCACCTGTCTTTCCATTAGCTGCTGTAGCCTAATTAGATTTATACCATATCAAGAAATATTCAAAGTGTGCAAATGTCAGAGCTTCACCCTATTTAGCCATCCATTGGGAACCAGGGCATAACAAAGTGAATTAGCTCTCTGCCGTTGAAAATTTAAGAACTGTTTTCAGGCAGTAAGTATTAAGTTAGAAATATCGCCCTGAGATATAAACTCCAGGTCCTTCTTGGAAGATGTTGCAACCTTTCCCAGTAATCATCACAAGTGCTAATGCCAGATGCATTATTAACAAAGCATATGCACACGCTGGGAACTTTAGAACAGTAAAGTTTGTCTTAATGACCAGGCGGACTTCAATAGTAAGTGACACAGGCTCTGAACAGCTGCGCTGCATAATTCACCTTCATCTTACATTTTTGAAAGCGAACATGTTTGCCTCATAATTTATTGCAGATGTGAAGTAATTCCAACCGTTTTAAAGCCCATGTCTTCCATACAGTTCCTTCTTTATGGGAGTGTAGCACACTTCATTAGAGAAAAACAAGTCTAAAATATTTGACTTGTAGAAATACTATAAAATCTCACATATTACATCAATCACACTTTTCAAGACTATATGGAAACTAAGCTTGATAATATCAACCTCTGCTCCTGAAGGAGACTGTTTTGTCATTCAGAGTGCATATCAGGTGCTTAAAAAATGATAAAGTTCTAAGAATTCTGTAGAACTAAGCAAACTAACCATTAACTTATTGATTCATGCATTCATTTATCTATCTAATCATTCAAGAACTTTTTAATAAGTACCTTCCACATGCCAGGCACTAGGATACTGAGAAGTGTAATGAAGAAAACATAAAGTAATAGGAAAGAGAGTAACAGGAGGGTTGGGAGGTGTATGCTACTTTAAATAGAAAAGGCCCCTTTGATGAGGCACCATTCCAGCAGAGACCTGAATGAACTGAGGAAGTAAGTCATAGAAATATCTAGGGACTATATTCCTGGTAGAGGAAAAAGCAGATGCAAATGTTCCGAGGCAGAAGCCTGTTGTAATATTTGAGTAACAGCAAAGAGGACAGGAGAATAAAAGGGGTAGGAGATATTAGAATATGGGAAATAATTTGAATGTGAGCTTAAAGCTGAAGAGAGACTGTTTATAGGTCTTAGGCAGAGGGTAGCATGGTCTGACTTAGGACCATAGAGGATTGCCGTGACTACTCTGTGGAGTATTGATTCAGTGGGGCTGGGACAGGGGAGGGGGTGTATTGGGAGAAGTGTAGAGGTGGAAATTTGTAGCTCCTGTGATCCTTATGCCAGTGTTAAAAATCTACAGCAGATCTTCGAAGACAGGTTATATATTATTGATTTGCTGCTACAGCTGTGTTATCTTCAGAAAAACCCTACATTGCTATAATTCAGTTGTGCAAGTAAGTACTAAAATAAAATGCACCATGTTCTAAAAGCCAGGTTCCCCTGCACTCCTTTAAGAAGGAGGAAGATTAAAAAACAAATGAAAGTGTCTCTTTGTTTTTCTGCACATGGAGCATAAATCATTACTTATCTAGAGTGAGTGGGAAGGTATTATTTATAAAGCAGAGTTGTTAACTGTTGTTGCACAGGTTGTCCAAGATTTGATTTTATAAGCGATCTTCAAAAAAGTTTTTGGAGAAAGAAAAATAATTCTAAGTTCTGCTGAAAACACAAAAATTATTAAGTACATAATTTTTTTTCTAATACCAAATTGTATGAAAACATAAACATCTGTTTTGTAATGCAGGTTCACACAACTAATACCCAGAGTTCTGAAATAATAAATTTGGATGTGATCCAAGAATCTCTATTTTTAACCTGAAGGATAGAAATGAATGGTCGGCACATACTTCAGACAATTGTCTATGAATAGTTTTTCTCAATACTAAGCCTTTGGTAAAGTTTGATAATATATGTTTAATTAAGATAATGAAGTTTAGGTGTTTATATTTCAGGCATTGTAGAACCTATTCAGACTGTACTTTTCTGGAAACTCCTTTCTGCTCTCCTTCTTATCACATGGTCATTGAGGGACAGTGGTTTCCTGCAATATCATTTTATTTCTGCTTCTTCCTCTCATCCCTAGCTAGTGTTGATTGGTCCAAACTGCTGTCTTGACTCAAGCCAGGCCAATCAGAACTGTTCCTTGGGGCCAGAAATTCAAGCCTCCTGGTTGAAGCCATCAGATAGAAAATATAAGAGTGTTTTATGGTACATTGGAAAGAACTGATAATCAGTAATAGAAAGGAAGTAGGCTGGGCGTGGTGGTCCATGCCTGTAATCCCAGTGCTTTGGGAGGCTGAGGTGGGAGAATTGCTTGAGGTCAGGAGTTCGAGACCAGCCTGGGCAACATAGTGAGACCTATGACCAATCAGCTGGTCATGATGGTGTGTACCTGTAGTCCTCAGTTACTCGGGAGGCTGAGGCAAGTGATCCTCAAGTGATCCTCTTGAGCTGAGGAGTTCAAGGATGCAGTGAGCCATGATCACACCACTACACTCCATCCTGGGTGACAGAAATTCTTCTCTCTAAACAAACAAACAAACCAATTACATTCTTACTCTGTACTTCAGTATCTGTACTAGTTAGCACTTGCTGTGTAACAAATTACTCCAAAACTTGCTCAGCATCATGACTGTAGTTAATAATAATGAATTGTTTACTTCAAAGAGATTTTAAATGTTTGCATCACAAAAACAATGATAAGTAGGTGAGATGATGGATATGTTAATTGACTTAATTTAATCATTCCATCATGTATATATATTTCAAAACATCACATTGTATCCCCTAAATATATACAATTACAAAAAACTATATTAATTTATTATCTCTGATTTCTATGGGTCAGGAATTCAGACATGGTGTAGTGGCAATGGCTTATCTCTGCTCCATGATGTTTGGCACCTATGCTGGAAGATTCAAAGTCAGGGCGCTGGAATTGTCTATATCTCATTCACTCACATGTCTGTGGACTGATGCTGGCAGCTGGCTGAGACCTTACTTAGTTAGGGTGGTTGGTTGGAGCAACTCACTCAGCCTTTCCATGTGACCTGGGCTTCCTCACAACATGGTGGTGTAGGGTGACCAAACATCAATGGTTTGCTTGGGACTGAGGGGTTTCCCAGGACATGGGACATTTAGTGCTGAAACTGGAGGAGTCTCTGACAAACCGGAATGATTTATTTACCCTACATGATGTCTTGGTTCCAATGGCAGTGTGCCAAGAGATAAGCAGTGTGTAAAATGGAAGTTGTATCTTTTTCTTTAACCTAGTCTTGGAGGTTCAATAGTATCACTTCTGTCATGCTCCATTGGTTGCAACGATCATAAGCTCTAGTTTGGATTCAAGGGGATAGAACATAGACTCCCCACCCCATGGCAAGATGGATGTCAGTCATGAGACAAGCATGTGGGAATGAAGAAATATATCAGTGTGGCCATTTCTGAAAAAATACAATATGTCATAAAATTTTTCCGTAAATCCCCCTTTTCCTTAGTTCGGATTGGGTTTCTGTCACTTGCAAGCAAAACAGTAATTTAAAAACCTTCACTATTACCAGTTAATAGTATTTCAATGATCACTTGAGAGTTTGGGTTGGCATTTATTGATAGTCATGAGTATTAAGAAGCCTAACCTATTCCTGAACTGGTTACTCTATAAGCTAAGGGAAGTAGGCAAGGAAATACCTGCCACCAATGCCAAGGTTTCAGCCAGAAAGAGTCTGTGTTTGCCTCAGCATGTGAACAAGTGTATTATGAGGGCCCTAAAATTTTGTGCAATATTAATCTTGGCTGAGAAACATGACAAAGGAGCCATTGCTAATTTCCTATCATAGGAAAAAAAAAAAAAAGCTTGAGAATGTTCCCGCTACCAGAGACTCGAAGGGGTAAACCTTTCTGGTTACTGTATTTACAAAACTTACCTTTAGGTAATGGTGACTGACTTACTAAGAGAATATATTTGATTATCAGTCATTTAAAAGGGCTAAGCAGGCAGTAGGGGTGAGACAGGGGGCAGAGTTTTGGATCACAGAGGCTGGAATGTCTCCCAGCTCCCTCCCTCACCATCTCTTTGTGATACTAACTTGCCCACCGCAGTGCTATTCCCAGGAAAGTCTCTTAGCTTACCAGAACGTCTACTGAAGGGGAGGCTGGAAAAGATTTATTATTATTATTATTATTAAAGAGAGAACTGGTGGGAGAGAAGATTTCAATGGCTTTTTTTTTTTTTTTTTTTTTTTGAGACTGAGTCTCGCTCTGTCACCCAGGCTGGAGTGCAGTGGCATGATCTTGGTTCACCGCAACCTTTGCCTCCCGGGTTCAAGCGATTCTCCTGCCTCAGCCTTTCGAGTTGCTAGGATTACAGGCACCCGCCACCACGCTCGGCTAATTTTTGCATTTTTAGTAGAGACAGGGTTTCACCATGATGGCTAGGCTGGTCTCAAACTCCTGATCTCAGGTGATCTGCCCCGCCTCTGCCTCCCAAAGTGTTGAGATTACAGGCATAAGCCACCGCGCCCAGCCCCAACTACTCTTATCTCTATTGTGGGCTTCTTCTACTACCGCTACCATTCCTACCAGTTATTTGGAAAGCAAATCATGATACCCAGTGTAATTGTACATTAAGAAAAGAAAAAGTTTAAAATGAAATCATAAAAAAGATATTAAGATATGCATTCTTTGTTGTTGTTGTTGTTTGTTTTGACATGGAGTTTCCTTTTGTCTCCCAGGCTAGAGTGCAATAATGCCATCTCAGCTCACTGCAGCCTCTGCCTCCAGGGTTTAAGCAATTCTCCTGCCTCAACCTCCCGAGTAGCTGGGATTACAGGCACCTGCCGCCACACCTGGCTAAATTTTTGTATTTTTAGTAGAGACGGGGTTTCACCATGTTGGCCAGGCTGGTCTTGAACTCCTGACCTCAGGTGATCTGCCCTCCTCAGCCTCCCAAAGTGCTGGGATTACAGTTGTGAGCCACCGTGCCCGGCCAAGATACACATTCAAAATGTAAAATACTAAAGAAAAGTAGAATTTTAAATGATCAATGCTATAGAAATAAGGAAAATATTTTAAAATAACTCGAATCAGGTTTAAAAGTGTGGAGTAAAAACATTAAAACCAGTTAAAGTAAAAAGAAAAAAAACATAAAATAGGTCATAACATAAAATAAAAATTAAAGTTGAAAGGCAAGAAGTTACAAAGGGAATTAAAACAGAATAAATCAGAAACAAGATTTTCTAAAACTACGTAAATGTGCAACGGTGTGTTCTCAATAATGAGGAGTAAAATCATAGCTGAAAACATTCTGTGGATACGAGTCTTAAACAAGGTCTTCCTTAACATGGAATTCCTCTTAATAAAGAGCCCACATTAACTCGCCAGCCATTCATCTGTCTAGCTCGTGTGCCTTCTTCATCTTCATATCCTTGGAGTCTGGCACATTGTAGACATAGGTGCTTAATAGTTGTAGAAAAAAATGAATAAGTGTTCTGTGAATGCCTCTTATTTGCAAGATACCTTTCGGGAGATGTTTATGTAAATTAGCTCACTTCAGTCTCATCATAATCCCACGAATTGTTTTTACCCTCAGTTTATCAGAGGGTGAGGCTTAAAGAAGGTGCGATTCTGCCTAAAATCACAAAAATAGTATGTTAACTTTCCAACTGAGTACCTTTTGGGGGTCACACACACACACACACACAACACATACACACACACACACACACACACACACACACAACAGTATTAACAAGTGGGCCTATGGCTATCACCTGTCTCATGAGGCTCCCTCATTTTAACTGCACAAAGAACGTCAGATTCTATTAATTCTCAGAAATTATCCAGGGACATATTGCTCTAGTCAGCTACTTTCAGACTTAAATTGTGAGAAGACTATAGCAGATGGCTTCTCTATACATGCTAATATAAATGACAAAGCATTTAAACTTTGCTGTTGTACACGGACTAGCTAAACACATGAAAGCCCTTGGTACAACTTCAGAGGCTCCATGAATGCTATTACTGCGTTCATGGGGTATAGCAGGAAAACTGGATTTGACTGAAGCAGAACCAAGGAGGAAGGACATTTCCTCACAGTAGAGTGAAGGTGATTGGTCCTGTCCCTCCTCTGGACCAAGGATCAAATGAGACCACAGCTTGGAAGACAGTGTGCAAGAAAGGTGTTGGCTTTGGAGTCAGAAAGAAGTAAAATTGAATCCTGTCTCTGCTGCTTACTGGCTGTGTGACCATGTCAATTTAATTAAAATTTCTAGCCAAAGACTTAAACTTTCCATTTCCACATGGGGACAATAGAGTACTGCCTATTTCACAGGTTTCCTGTGAGGATCAAATAGGTTATCGAAAACAGAACGTATAGTTAGCATTCAGTCCACACAAGAGCATAAATAAAACAATACTTTGAGGACACTCTAGGGAGGGAGGACAAGGGAGTATTTGTGAGTGCTTTCTCACCTCACCTCTGGGTGTACCTGGGGCACCACCTAACCTCAGCAGACCTCTGGCGACAGATGGGATGAGTTAGGAAGGACGTTATGGTAGCAAGATAGGAGTCCTATTTGCTGATTGTTTCATGTGTCAATCTCTTGTGAAATACTCAATAAGTTCCGTGGAGTAACAGACAGTGTTTCATACTTCATCTGATCTCCTGAGGTGCCTCACGTGGAGCTTGGCCCTGCACAGGTGCTCATTAGGATTGTTTGAATGATTATCAAGGTGTTTTGAATCTCTGGCTTGACTGCCATGTTCTTGAAAGACAACTGAAGCGTGGACTAGGCTCTAGTGATCTAGTTCTGGTCCTTCCTTTGTTATCTTTTTAGCAGTGTACATTGGGTAAATCACAGCCTCTCTGGGCCTCGGGTGGCTTATTTTCAAATGGATACGCCAAAAAGGACACTCAACCAGGTATTTTTATTTTGGGAGTGATCATCTATATCTTATACCTCTAAGGTTAACATACCCCTGTGTAGGAAAATCGTTGCATGGATGTGAGGTGGGCTCAAATTTCCCCTTTCCTTTGCACTTCCCCACTAGCCTCCAGGGCTGTTTTGGTGTCAGAATCCTAGGAGAGAAATGTGTGTCATCTTTACTTCAACTTAATTTCACAGCTGAACCAGTGAGCCTTGAGCTCCCTGTTATAGCCAATGCAGCCTTGCCTTTGGGGCAAGAATGCGCTGCTCGGTGCAACGGTGCAACGACGCTTGCTTGTGGGATCTTCTATCTGTCAGTCAGGCCTTTGACAGGAGCTGGAGAGCTGTCAATTCAAGGTTAAAGTCTCTGGCAAGGACGGGCACCCTGGGATTCTTTTTGGCTGCCTGAAAGAAAATCTTCGTTTGTTGGCTATTTTCATCTTATTAGGGGTAGCTTTGGGAGAAAAGAACATATTGTCTGTGTAGAGAAGGATATTTTTCTTCTTGTTTGCCAAGGCAAAATTGTATGTATCTAGTTAATCTAAGAAATGCACAGAGCTATTAAGATATTTGGAGGTGAACAATCCTTTGAAAATTAAATTAGCAATATTCATATACAATAAATAGGACTAGTTATCTAAAGGAGAAATCCTCTGTAAAGGTATAAAGAGCTGAATTTTTATTGATTGATCGATTGATTGATTGATTGAGACAAGATCTTGTTCTGTTGCCCAGGCTAGAGTTCAGTGTTGCAGTCATAGCTCACTGCAGCCTCAACCTCCTGGCCCAAGCAATCCTCCTATCTCAGCCTCTGGAGAAGCTGGGACCACAGGCGTGTGCCACTTTGTCTGGCTAATTTTTAAATTTGTTTTTGTAGAGATGGAGTCTCCCTATGCTACCTAGGCTGGTCTCCAACTCCTGGGCTCAAGGATTCCTCTTGCCTCAGCCTCCCATAAGTTATAAATTAGTAAGTAGACTCCTAATACATTACATGTATTTTACTTGGAGAAAGACTTTGAAAAGTTACAAACATATATATTGCAAAAATGGTAATTGACCCATCATCAGTGAGCCAACAAAATCTGACATAACCAAACTCTACTGATAAATGGCATCTTATGAGACCTTTGGCCACAGACAACTGGCCTTACCTTCCTAATCATCTGTGTTATATGCCGTATTATTTAAAATTTCAACAAAACTACAAAAAAAGACTAAGTAATGGCTCTGATTCGTAAGAATGGTAATATGATAGATTAGGAAATCCTGCACGTTTTTTTAAAAAAGTATTTTTAATCTTTATTTTAGATTTGGGGTACACATGCAGGTTTATTACATGGATATATTGCATAATGTGAGATTTGGGCTTCTAGTGTACTCATCATCCAAATAGTGACCATTGTCCCCAATAGATAATTTTTTCAATTCTCACCCGCTCCCAACCTTCCCCCATTGGAGTCCCCAGTGTCTATGGTTTCCATCTTTATGTACCTATTGTTTAGCTTCCACTTGTAAGTGAGGACATGTAGTATTTGATTTTCTGTTTCTGAGTTATTTCATTTAGGATAATGGCCTCTGGCTCTGTACTTGTTGCTGCAAAGGACATAACTTCATTTTTTATGGCTGCATAGTATTCCATGGTGATATATACCACATTTTCTTTATCCAATCAACTGCTGAGGGACACCTAGGTTGATTACGACTTTCCTATTGTAAACAGGATCCTGAACATTTTGATTCTAGTAGAGTTCATAGAATCAAATGCTGATGACAGATTGTTAACATCCAAAAATCTTATTCATCTTTAGCTATTTCCTAAGCAAAGTGAAAAGGAATGGCAATACTTGCATGTTTCTGATACAGGATACTATATTAGGAGATCAAGAACTTCAACTTTTTAGAAAAAGACAATGTATATTTTTGATGGGGTATCTGGCAATCTAATGAGTTTATAGATACCTTTACCCATACAGGAGAAGCTGCACTTGAGAATCAACTAGAATACATAGTTTAACAAAAAATGAAGCCCAACATCCAGAACAAGAGAAGCAAAATACCTCGTTCTGGAATCTTTCAACAAGTCTCTTGCAGTAACTAAAAAATTCAGACACATTGTTCTAAATCATGAGAAATAACTCTTACACATCAATGGAAACCTGTCTTACACACTTTTAAAAAAAGAAATGTTTTTACATTTATTAAGAATAGTATTACTATGTTTGAGGCTGTCTATCCAGATCTGTCATACTTTGGATTTTTTTCAAGAAATAGAAGACTTAAGAAATAATATTAATTTCATAAACTTCAGGATGGTTTCTTCTATGTCTTGCTAGAAATGCAAAAACAAACATAGTGATTTCTCCATTTGGAGCTTGTCTAGCTGTTCCTTTTATCTTATATGAATACATATTCCTGCCTTGTAGATCTTATAGGAAATTTTTGAAGACAAAATTTTAATTTTTAGATCAAACATAACTGATAGACTAAGCAAATATCACATAGATCCCAAGTACAAAAGAATACAAATATTATGATGATTTTTAAAAATTACTTGCTTAAGCAGCAAATTGGAAGTTTGCATATTCCCAGATAAATTTGAATCTAGCTTAAAAGTCAATGTTGATATTGATAATCAACTTTCACTTGAATGAATATTAGGAAAACTGACAATAGTGTCCCTCTTGGTTTTGCTTAACTGGCATGGAAACTGCCCGTAATTGTTTAACACATGCCATTGTCATCTCCCATGAGATTCTATCCCAGGGATGGTAAATTTCTGACATATGACCCTTTTGTAGTCGTTGCATCAAAGCATTTTATCCTGCTAAGCCTAGATGTCACCTCAGAATCTTCTTCAACACACTTGAATCTGCCATTGTTGGTTGATTGGCATTTATATACATATAAAGATGAAACTTATTTGCCCTCTCTGACAAAGCACAGAATGTTCTTGCATTTTTATTTAAGCTGTGGTTACTTGAATATTTAATTATTTACAATATAATTGTGAGCAGATGGCAGCCTACAAGTTATCCACTTACCCTGTGTGAGAGGAAGTAAGATCTTGTTTGCAGATTGCTCCTCGTAGGAAGTATTATGATCAATGCCTAGACACTTTCCATTTTTCAATTTTATGAATGACCTCCTTGCAGAATGCCAATGCAGTGCTTATGTGTTATGGGGTGTCAAATCAATTAGAACAAGTCAAAGAGATTTGTGAACAGACACTAATTTGCTGACATTTTAGTGACTTTTGAAAAATTGACTTAAATTTAACAGCAAGGTCACTAACACAAAATGACTTTTTTTTTTCTTGTTAAAAGAACAAAATCTGAGTATTGCATAAAAAGTAACTTCAGAAGGTCGAGGATTTTGGAAAACTTTCCCAGGGCCTTTTTGACAGACATATGTGTTGACAGATAGACATATTTAATTATATCTGTTGTATTTCTCCTCCAGATTTTAAAATTTAGGAAAACCACTGGGTCAGGTGTGAAGCCAATACCTACGTAGAACCTGAAGTTTCATTTCTGCTCAGTTACCTGACTATAAAAATTTTCTCTGGAGTAATATGTGAGGCCCATGTTAAACTTCGATGACTTTTGTATCAGTTCATTCTCATACTGCTATGAAGAACTGCTTGAGGTTGGGTAATTTATTAAGGAAAGATGTTTAATTGACTCACAGTTCCACGTTGCTGGAGAGGCCTCAGGAAACTTACCATCATGGTGGAAAGCAAGGGAGAAGCAGGCACCTTTTTCATAGGGCAGCAGGACGAGTGAGCACAAGCAGGAGAAATGCCAGATGTTTATAAAACCATCAGATCTCACGGGACTCACTCATTATGAGAACAGCATGGGGTAACTGCCCCCATGATTCAATTACCTCCACCTGGTTCCACCATTGACATGTAGAGATTACGGGGATTGCAATTCAAGGTGCGATTTGGGTCGGGACACAGAGCCAAATCCTACCAACTTGTGTCTGTTTATTGCTCCGTATTGGAGTCAATGGGTTAATAAAATCATTTCTAGATAAAGTATGTATAGAAATCAGTCATGGAGAACATGTATGGTCATATCCCATGAGACCGAGATTATATTACTAAATACCATAATTGAGTCTGATTCTACTAAAATAGCATAAGGTGCCAATCATGTTCAATTTTTTCCCCACTTTCAATATATGATAATTAAAAAGATAAGATTTTATTCTGAATGATGACTGCCTCAATGCAATTATTCTAGTTCCAATGGCTGAATAGATGCTGCTCTACAAATGTAGACAGCAGAGAATCAAATCCACCAACCTTTCAGTCACAGATTAATAGTTAATATTTGTAATATAATTTAGATCTGATTCAAATTCTCAGATTACTACAATCTTATAATAGTTTTGTTTACCTCTGGACAAAGCTTTGTATCGGTATGAGATAGTACAAGGTATATTTCCTTTTAGGAAAAATTTAACTTGCCAGGGTTGTGTCTGTTCCTGTGGAATAATTATCCCAATTTCTTATATTCTGGGAAAAATCACACTAAGCAAATGGCTAAATAGCACCATTTCATTGTATAACTAGTCTAAAAATATATTTTAGAGTTTATTTTACCTTCCAAAACTTTTCTGAAGCCTATAGGAAAAGAAATCCAAGAAGCTGTGTTTAATTTTATTAGTTTTTTTTGACAACCTTTAAACATTAGTCCTTAATTATTAGATCTGGAGAATCCTAGTCTTTTTGTCTGTATGCCTTCAAATCTAAATTCATTTAGTCCTTCCTCATTACTCTAGGCAAAATGATGTAAATGCTAACCCTTTGTTGTCAACTGCTGATTTATCTACATATCAACATTGGCTTCCCTACCTCCATATCTCTACCAAAATACCCATCTCTGACCTGGGCTTCAACTCCAGCAGTAGCAATGGCTGCATGAGTGAATGGTGTATTGAACACTCTACAAATTATGGTGGTGAGAGGAATATATTAGGAATGACGCTGGATTTTTTGCCATCAAGAAATTCCCATCTTTTAAGGAGACAAAACATAAATAGAATCTACTTACTGCCTGCAAAACCACACACACGTGCACAGATGCACACACACACAATAAAAATTGAAAACCTAGATGAGTATATGTATCTGAGTATGAAGATGAATATCAACCTTTACTTTTACATGCCAGAAAAAATTTTATAGTATTGCATGTACACACACACTCTGATAGTGTCTCTCTCTTTGCAAAAATTACAAGGATTAAGCTTCCAGTTGCCACAGTGAGATCCTTCATTATATTTCATTAACTTTACATGATGTACAACAATAAGCTTGTCTGTGTATTGTTACATATTTTTGTAATTAAAACTCTATCAGACTTGTCAGAATAAATGAACAGAACTCATTCTGCCTTACATAAGATTCTTTATTTTTAAATTTTTTTTTTGTTTCTTGCACTTTTATTGAAACACAACTTCACAACCTAGAGTGAAGATAGCCCAACTTAGTTTCTGGCACAAAATTCACACTGAATATTTGATAAATGAAATAAAACAAAACCCCCAATATCTCTGATGCTTTATTGATGGTCCTGGATGAGATGAAACACTGTATTCCACCTTCTCCATTTCCTTGTGGTGGTCTCATAATTTCAACTAGAAGTTGGAGGAGAAGTAGAGACCAAGCTAATGAGAGTCCCATAAGTGAAAAGGAATGACCAGGGAAAACACTCCAAAATAACTGAGGTTTGCAGCTTCCTGGGGATTGATATGTTGGGAAATTACACAACTAAAAGATGCTTGAGTATACTGTAAAGCTTGACTAAGCTCACCTTAATCACTATACCATGCAAATACAGGAATCAAAATGCCATTGTTCAACTATACTGATCTCTGACATGTATCTTGTCTTTTCTCTTAATTACATTTATATTTTCCCTGAATGTTCTTTGAAAATCCATTTGTGCCTTAATACTGAAACTTAATTTGTGCAATTGAATTGTCATGAAAACATTACTGCTTCTTTCTCTTTGCCTTACGGTTGGGATGAAAAATAAACAGCAAATGGCATTAGGAAGCTGTGGTTGAGGAAAAAAAAAGCATAGGCCTGAGTTCTAATCCATTTACTTCCATTAACCAGCTAGAGATATTGGATGAGGCTCTTCTTTAGCCCCTCCTTCCTTTTAATTATATTTTTGTTATCAGTTTTTCAAGAATTTTCCTACTTCAATTATCTTTTCTCTCAAACATAATCAATCCCTATGTCTCCATGGGATCATTCCTATATGTTTGGCTATTCCCCATCTTAATTTAAAAAAATGAAATGAAAACTTACCATGTCATCATATCCCTCTAGTCAACATCCCTCCATCCAAACTGCTAGAAAAAATTGTCCATATCACTTATTTCCCCTTTTCTTTTCTAATATGGCTTCTGTATTTATTATGCCACCAAAACCGCATCAGTGAGTATCACTGCAACCTTTATGTTGCCAAATGCAAAAGATACTTTTCTAGACTGATAAACCACTTTGCTGTGAAACATTTTCCTATTTGGCCATTCTAGCATCACACTCTTATAGTTTCCTCTTACCAGTAGGCCATCCCTTGTCAGTTTCTTTTATTAGCTTCTCCCTTACACCAGAACTCCCTCCCTAGATAATCCCACCCCTTTCCATGGCTATGTGAACACTTGGGCCCTGGTTCTTACTCTTTCCCAAGAGGCTCTTTCATAAGTCTTTGAAATATCAACAGAATTTTTTTTCCTGCGGAGCCAAACTGTAGGTCAACACAGCTTCCAGCCCCAGCAATAGTGGATCATTGCAACTTCCAGTACATTGAGTTCTCAACTGCAGAGGTGGCAACATTAAGTAGTGAAGTGTGCAGACAATGCTTCTCCTGTGATATTGTGAGATTCTTGAGAGCAGATACAGTTTTTTCATCTTCTGTATTTTTGCCCCTACCCCTTACATTCCAGCACCTAGATGAGTACCCAAGTGGTGTTCACAATATGTTGACTTATTTGTAAGTGAACAATTCATGAGTGCCATGGTTGAGAAGACATTTTCTCTGCAGGCTGTGATGAAAAACATTGCACTTATTCAAAAGGTTCAAGTAGCACTAAGGACAGTAGAGAGACACAATGGTTATTAAGCAAGCAAACATTTAATTTTTTAAAATATAGAAAATAGAATTAGAGAGGACGTTAGCACAGTGTTACTTTTCAAAGAAAAATATTCTTGGGGCTCCAGAATATAGCATGAATGTAGCAAGAATGAAGAGAACTTGTGCTGCACAGCCATTTTAAAAAGAATATATTTGAAGCTAGAAAATATTATAACTATACAGAATTGTTTAATGTCAAAGGGGTTAAATGTAGCATTTAGCATTACATTATTACATTTAACCTCTATGGCATTAAACATTTCTATATAGTTATAATGTTTTCTAGCTTCAAATTTATTCTTTTAAAAATGGCTATCCAGCACATTTTCTTTATTCTTCTTTAGAACTCTCGGAAAATTCTTCAAGGCTCTGAGAAACTGTGTCCCCAGTGGGTGAAGAGAAACCTAAATAAAGATGCATATTGGGCCATCGTTGTTATTTGCTTTGGTATCAATGGAGATGGCATGTGCTAAAGAAATGCAGGCTGCTATTATGACACAAAGCTGAGCTGTATAATGTCGCGTTAAGCACTTGGCCTCAGGAGAGTTTGATCTGATCTGAAGTGTGAATAGGATTGGTGAAAGAGTGTTGTGTGCTTTTGCTGAGTTTAGGATGGTGTAAACTGTGCCTTAGGAGAAGAGTTTACACATTCTGTCCTGAAGAATGTAATCAAGTCTTTATTTCATGGTTTCTGTTAACACTAATAGGTACAGGTTCAGATTCGTTGATGAGGGTGAGAGGAAAACTATCGCCAACAGAAAGAATCCAGATAGGAAGAGAGAAAAAGAAAGACCAGAGATGGTATATTGTGGTAGTTAAAGGCAAGAGCCTGGAGAAAAAGCGGTTCTGGGTTTAAAGTCTGCCTCCAGCATTTTCTTGCTCTATTATTTTGGAGAAGTTACCAAAAATCTCAAAACCCAAGTTTCTTTGTAAGATATCTACATTTCAGACTTCTTGTGAAGACTAAAAAAGATAATGTAAGCACAAGGCTTAGCCCAGTGCTGATACAATAAATGTGCAATAATTTGTAATTTGCATATGTCTTTATTCAAGAAAGTATTGGTCCAAAGAAAAAGCATCTGTTTATCTAATGGTTTACTTTTATCTGCTAAAAGTGCTTTTCTTTCGTTTCTGGCTGAGACCTCCTTGGTCTTATTTCCCCCAGGATTCTCCAATTCTAATTTTTGATTCTCCATGATTTTCTCTGATATTTAGATGAGATAATGCTGAGACACATTTAGAGTAATGCATAGTTGGAGAAAAGTGCTCTATAAATGGTAGGCATACTATTAATTGTCATTTCCATTCATCTTGCAGGATTTTGTGTCCTTTTTAAAACAGCCCCAATCACCTGATTCCTCCCTGCCACTTCTCTGCAAATGATAGAGTTCACACATCTATAATTCTCTCATAGATTCATGTGGGCTGCTCCTCGTGAGCATATGAGCCTCATAGTGCTCAAACACTACCGAGGCATGGGGATCTTCAAGATTCGTGTGAGTCGCCTCTCTCCCACGGCCTGCTCCTCTCTTGGCTAACTGGCCAGTTCTCTGGTTTCCCTGGGAATAACAATTGGGCATCTCCGTATGAATGTCTTTTATAGTTCCTTGCCTTGAACCTTGGTGAACTCCTGACCTGGTACCTGGTGCCCAGATTTCATGTCTGACTACTTTGTTTGCTCCAGGGGAATGCAGCTTTGAAAGTAGTGCCATGAATCAAATTGAGTTCAAAACCATGAAACAGAGGGTGTGGTTCAGATATTCATTACAGCAATTTCAGTCCTATTTGGTGCAAGAATGCAAATGCTCCCTGAGAGAAAAGCATCCCAGGCAGAATTAGTGTTTCACACTAGGTATCAGCAAGTCCATATACATAAAAACTTTCTCATTCTTATTTTTTATTTTCACTGAGAACTATTTCTGGAGAGTTTATTTAAAATCTCACATTCATACAAGCGACTGTTAAAATGCAGCATGGCAATTTAAGGGGACCATAAGTGAACACATCTTTCTGACAACTTCATCATATTCACCTTGACAAGATTCAGAAAAGTGGGAATGTATACAATGTAGGATATACAAGGAAGGAAAATATTAAGGAGAAGAAAAGAAGACTGAAAAACCTAGCAGTTGGGCGGCGATGAGGTCAAAAGAATGATGGAAAAATATATTGGGGGTGGGGATGGGAGAGACATATAAAAAGAATATTCTGAAAGGGAAGAACAAAAACAGGAGAGCTGAAATCTAGAAGTGTGTTTGTGTGTGTGTGTGTGTGTGTTTGTGTGCGCGCGCACGTGCCCACGTGCTTTGTCCATAGATGTAAAGTATAAGATTTAAAGTAGATTCAGTATTCTAATTTAATGAGACAGGAGAGGTACAGAATAAAGAAAAGGTTAAGAGTGGCTGTAGGAGTTACTGAGTTTAATTTGAGCTTCATGATTATGTATGTATACTGTTATTTCTAGTCTTTTCAGAAAACATATGCAATGAAATTCCCATACAGTGCTTTTGCAGACTGTGGCTATTTTCTGTTTGCATCTCCCCCTCCTCTTTACTTTTTAATTGTGTTTATACAAAGTAGGTTCTAATTTCTGCCTAGAGCAACACAGTTCTCTGCCTCAGCTATATTTTGCAAAATATAAACTAGAGAAGGGGTGGAGGGATATTGTGCTAACCTTGAAAAGCCTGTCAGCATGTTCCCTTCCTAACTCAACTGGCCAGATGCCTAATGGGAAAAAGAACAGGGAAGAGGAATTCAGTGGCATATTTAGTCATGTAATGCTATAATTCTCCTGCCCAGAATAATGTGAAATATTTGGATGAGAGGGCAAAATGCAAGATTAAGAAGACAAAATTGTGTATTTCACACATTTCTCAATACTAAGTGTTTGTTCTCAAGGATCAAATTTTTGTAGATAAAGGAAATGAAATAAAGGAAACTTACATCTCAAGAGAGCATTCATAATGATGTGCTATACCTTGGGATATAGTTTTTACTCCCTAACCCACTCATTTGATTCTCACAACAATTCTGGAAGGTTTGCACATGAGAAAAACCGAGAGTCAGCTTTAAGAGGTTAAGCAACTTATCCAAGTCTCAGAAGGAAACCGAAATCCAGTTTGATTTGAATCTCACATTTTAAATTCTACTTTTAAACTTTCTTGGTTAAAAAAATTATTTCAAAATATGGGGAATGTATCAGAAATGGCAGGATTCAGAAATCACTGTAGTTTTTCTGCCCCATATATTTAATCAGGATGAAAAGAAAACCAAAAAAAATACCTGTTCAAAGCATTTGTCATTCATTATTTTGAGGAAATCTTGGAGTAAGATGTCCAGGTTTGAAAAAATATTTGCTATTTTTTCTATTAATGACACATTGCTATTTAGCTAAAAAAGGAATTTTGGAAAATGTAGAAAATTATGGAGAAAATAAAAATCATTAAGAAGCCCACTATATTAGTCAGAGTTTATGCTAACTGCTATAATAAAGTCACCCCCAAATTGAGTGAATTAAAGATTACAAAAATTAATTTCTCTTTCATATCAGAGTCCTGAGTGCATTTTAAGTTGGGTAGTAGTTTCTTCATTTTCAATGTGTCTTCCAAGTTTATTCCAGCCATCACCATTCCAGCCAGCAGGAAGAGAGAAAAGAACCCTCGTGCAAAAATTTATGGGCAAACATCT
Source organism: Hylobates moloch (assembly GCF_009828535.3). NCBI lineage: Eukaryota > Metazoa > Chordata > Mammalia > Primates > Hylobatidae > Hylobates > Hylobates moloch. Next base: position 82,421,688 of record NW_026652286.1, on the reverse strand, counting down.
CTTCTACTCACTTCTGTTTTCAGAAGCAAAACTATGGCCCATCCTAGACACAGGAAAGTACAGTCCCCAGATAATCTATTCTTCCTCTAGTGCTGAGGAGGAAGGGTGGTGTCTTTTCTCATTTGGACTGCCACAACAAAATACATTAGACTGGGTAATTTATAAATAACAGAAATTTATTGTTCATACTTCTGGAGGCTGGGAAGTCCAAGATCAAGGCAACAACACATTCAATGTCTGGTGAGATCTTGCTCTCTACTTCCAAGATAGTGCTTTCTTACTGTGACCTCATGCAGTGGAAAGGCAAGGCAGCTCCCTTCAAATTCATTTATAAGGACACAAATCTCATCCCCAAAGACCCCACCTCTTAATATTATTATTACATTGAGTATTAAGTTCAAACAAATCAACTCTGGGGGAAACACCAACATTCAGATCATAGTAGATGGAATAAATTTCAGATGAAAATTAGCTCCATCCACAAATAACTATTATTATATATATATATTTTTTTCTTTTCTTTTTTTATTAATATTTTATTTGATATCCCTACAGAATCTTAATACGAATACCCATATATACATGATTTAAAAAGAAAATATCTGCTGTTTTGTAACATGCTTTTTTTTCATTAAGCAAGAATATTGGCAATACTGTCCCATGTCATTAAATATTCTGGTGTAACATCACTGAAATGTGGCATAAATATTCCATTATCTGGATGTCACATATTTTATTCAAACAAACACCTGTAATTTTCCCCGGTATTTCACTAATATAAAAGTGAGGTGGATGACTTTATATAAAAATCTTTCTTTACATCTCAGACAAATTCTTAGAAGTCAATAGGTAAGAAATTGCTAATATATATTGCAAATATGCCCTAGAAAGATGGTATCAACTCATTGTCCTATCAGCGACATTTCCCAGTAAAAATATCCAGGACTTAGAAATACAAGAATCATCTACCCTTGACTTCTTTATCACAATTATCTCCATTATTATAGAAATGCTTCAGACTAGGCCTCTGCCTATGGATGTTAGTCATTCCAAAATATTTACTTCCTTCTCTGACACTTCTGTGGAAAAAATATGCTTCACTACCTCCTTGAGTTTGGGCTTGGCTATGTGCAGCCTCTCTTGTTTCTCTCACATTGCCATGAGTTAATTTTCCCCTGGAAAGCGTTTAATTGAAGAAGGATGAAGCCTCAGGCAGACTTAGGTGCAATCAGCAGCTTACAGCTGCCCAGCCAAGCCCAGCCTGTATCAGCCACATGTGAATGAAATCAACACCTTAGTGTTGTATGACACTGAAATTTTGTGGTTGTGTATTTTGCAACAATGGCTGACAACACCATGGTAACTGACAACACCCATGAGAAAGGAACTGACCAGCATCTGGGGCAGGCTGCTCTGTCCCTGTCTCTTCGCACCTTTCCTTTGATCTGTCTGTGTAAATGATTGCTCCTTAATTTCTAGGTGTCAGCAGGTGATTTGAGCTAAAGTTATTATCCTAGTTGTGCCATTTCAGTCTTACATGTTTTTCCATTTTTACTTTCTCTTTGTTCCAAACCTCAGTCCCAATCCAGTGCAAGAGGCTAATAGAGTGTGGAACAGCATTTGGCTTCTAAAATGTCAAAGTATAATGAGAAAAGGAAAACAATTATTAACAGAACAGGTCACAGACACCCATGTGGTGCATCCTTTTATCCCATACATTGTAAAGGCAATGCAGTGAGGTTATCAGCAGAGCCTAAACATCAGATGCATGACTTCAATGGAGAAGCTGTGATACAGTTTCTTAAACGCTTAATAAAAAGGACAAGTTTAGTAAAAAACAAAACAGAACAAAACAACAAGAACCATATGCAGCTTAATTAACTCTTGTGGATAAATTCCAAACATCTTATTCTAGGGACTGATCAAGATCCTCGTTTGAGGGACAAATTTTGGTATTTTCAACACTTTATTAACTCATGGAACTTCTGCAAAACCATTCCACAGATAATGATCTCAAGACTATACTGCTTAACTGAGTCAATCAACATTTATCGGCCATGTGCAGGAATATCTGTTAAAGTCCAGGGATCCAAAGACTCATATGCATGTTTCCTGTGCTCAGCAAGTTTACAACCTAGCAGAAGAAAAGAGACATGACATATAAATCGGTCCACTTTAGAAGTGCTGTGACTGACCTATGGACAAGGTGCTATCTAAGGGAAGAGGAATGATGTAAAGCCAGGCTTCAACCCAGTACCCTGTCTCCCATTCTATCAAACCACACTACATTTTACATATTAGACCTTTTTAGTTTCATTTTCTGCTTTGCCTGGCTTCTTGTCACCAAGTCATATACTGTCATTCCCATTGTTTTTCTACATAACCCACCTCCTTTTTTTTTTCGAGATGGCATTTCACTCTTGTTGCCCAGGCTGGAGAGCAATGGTGCAATCTCGGCTCCCTGCAACCTCCACCTCCCGGGTTCAAGCAATTCTCCTGCCTCAGCCTCCTGAGTAGCTGGGATTACAGGTGTGCATCACCACACCCAGCTAATTTTGTATTTTTAGCAGAGATGAGATTTCACCATGTTGGTCAGTCTGGTCTCGAACTCCTGACCTCAAGTGATCCCCCTACCTCGGCCTCCCAAAGTGCTGGGATTACAGGTATGAGCCACTGCACCTGGCCCCCACCTCCTTTTAAATAAATTATTTTGAACTTCTGTGACCCTCTTGGTAGGAAAGTCTCTATCAGTCTCCATTCTTTACATTTTAGCCTCAACCCTGGTTCCTCTTTCTGGTAAGTTTGCAGAGGTTGAAATCCCCTACATAAAGTGTGCAGGACTTTAGAAATTTTCAGTGGAGTTTTGCCCTATACAGAGTTGTTTTAAAGCAAACATAGTTTAGAAGTAGCTAAAAGAGACTATTACATTATTACTGGTCTGAGACAAGAGAAGATTATTTTTTGTTTATGTTAATCTAGATCTCAGACATGCTATGAGCATGAATCCATGACGGCAAATCCAACTGAGAAGAAAGCAACTCGTCAACTCTGTGCCTTCCTAACCAAGGAGCTCTTTTCTACAGCAAAATTAGAGATCATTAATTATTAGTCTCATTTTCCTGATGGTGATACTGAGACCTTATAAGAGGAAACTGATTAAAGACTATTCTATGAGTTATAAAATAGTCAAGGGCAAGTATCTGCTAATTGGTTGTGTAAATTATACTTTTTGGTAAATATAAAACAGTGTTATCCAAAACAGTCATATATCAACAGGATCATCCGGGGAATATTTTATAAATGATTCCAGGACTCTCTTCACCCTTTAGAAATGGTGATCATTACAGAGCAGATCCAGAATCTCTATATTATTGTTAAGAAGTCCCTCAGATGATTTTAATAATCAGCCTGCCCAGGGTTGCTTTATAGAATATTTCATATTACAACTCTTGAAACATTGAATTCTCACCTTCTTTAAATTCTCTCCTTTTACTTCTAGTCAGAATAATGACTATGATTCTTGTTTCTTAGACCACAGTACTAGTGGAAAACTGAGGCTCATAAATGTTTAAGCTCCAGGACTCAGCAGGATTCAAGGTTTTGGGGACCAATGTGTCTCACTGTCAATGATAGATTTTGATTTTGGTCTTCCATGACTATGTGTATAATCAGGAAAGGAGGTAACTTCGTGGTCCCTTTCCTTCCCAGGAAGTCCTGTGGACAGCTTCTGTGCTGGAAAATTCCAGGTGGCACCACCCATATGTCACTAAGTGTTCTGTCTCTTGAGAGCTTTAAAGTATCTCTTCTCCATTGTAGCTAATCATGCTTGCTACTCTCACTTTCTACACCTAGGCTGCATAAGTTTTTGAACTTTGAAGGTTGCCTTGCTCTTCTCAAGGTTACAATTACTATTTTGGGGGGAATCTAAAACAGCACTCAAAGAGTGGGTGGGGAATTCACTCTACAACTTCTTTTTCCCAAAACTTTTTGACCCATTATAGGTTTGGGTATTGACTCACTAAGCTTCCCTTCATATAGAATCCATTGCCCTTCTTGCAGGTGTCTGAGGCTTATCACAGGAAACCTAGCTCTAAACTAGCTTGGCATATGACTTGTAGGTACACTTTCGAGAACAGTGCCTTACTTACTAAGACTCCTGACAACCTGCCCTGAAATTTCATAGTTACTAGGGTGAGCATATAGAGCCTTGTGCTTCCTTTGGAGTCATGTATGTGCATGCACACATGCACACACATATACACACAGATAAAAAGGTGAAAGATTTGAAGGATTAGGAGTGAGGGCCAGGGAGGAAAGAAGCAATATAAAAATAGAATACAAGTGTTACCTGGGTTGCTCAATATGGAATCTTTGATCACTAGGCAACACATACCTGTAAACAGGTGCTGTTGAAATTACAAAAGAAATGTGTTCTCAAGAAATTTACCAGATTTGGCAGTATTAACACATCGAAAATAGTATCAAATCATGTAATGCAGAATGAAATTAAGTGCTAAAATATGTGGAAGACTATACAAAAGTGTTTTAGGTTCTATTGCATTGTCTGCCCCATGTCAATTTCCCTGTGTCATAAAAAAGAAAACCATAACAAAGCACCACCACACAAAACACGCAAAACTTGCTTGATTGGGTCACGCCACTTTACTAAAATGCCATCTTTCTCTTTGCTAGGGCTTATTTTACTATCTTCTCTCTTTTCTTTTTTGTTTTAACCTAGCAGCTAAGCATAACAAATGTAGAAAAACTAAATAGGAAAGTGGGAAAGCTGCCTCTCTTATTTTAGAGCTTGACAAGATGTGTTAGCTTTTACATTTTGAGCTCTGTAGGATGTCAGGCACTTCAGAGCAGGGGTGGCATCTATCTTTATGGTGCTAGATGCACAGGCATCCTATTTGGATGAAATCATCCTTTGTTTCATTTTTTTTAAAAAATAGAGTTTGTCAAGGTCCCCAGAGTTCCTTCTAAAGAGGCAATATGTCCTCTATTTTCATCTGCAATTCTGGGCACCCTACTGCAGAGCAACGTGCTGCTGACTGCAGAGTGGCCTCCTGCATGAGCCTTTGTGTGCTCAAGCTTCAGAATGTTCCTGCCATTTGAGAGCTCATCATGCCTTTTCCTGGGGGCCTCCAGGGACATAGCAGTGGGAATGCACATGTCCTGTTGTCCCATGCCACTTGTCATCACCATCAGAAGCTCTCAAATGCCCATTTTTTTGTGAGGCAGTGGTTGCCATGGCTGCCCATGGGAATCACATGGGGAAGCTTTAACAAACACTGAGGCCTGAGACCCATCTCAAGATCCTGACTTAATGGATCAGTGGTACAGCATGACTATTGATCTTTAAAGTCTCCTTGGGTGATTCTAATATTCAGCTGACATTGAAGGACACAGGGAGGCATAGGATTGAGACTGTCTGTGTTGTGGGGGTTAACATGTAGGTGAGGTTAAAATAGAAGAACTTTAGAAGGAATTGTGCCAGAATGTGCACATTCAAATTGGCATTTCTGGGAATTGTCTTTAGGGCCTACTTTACATTGTCATAAACTTCTGTGTGGGGACCAAACTTGGTGCTTTAAAGTTGAAGATGAGCCTTGGCAATAGCAAGTGATTGGGGTAGAGGCTCCACTGAATTATTTTTAAATCTAATAATAGAAATGATTATGAAGTGAGGAGACTGGTTTGTTCCACTCTATTCTCCACCCATCTGCTAGAATTATCTTGCAAAATGTAAATCAGATTACATCACTCCTCTCTTTGAGACCTTCCAATGGCTTCCCATCAGAATGAAATCCAAATTCTTATCAAAGCCTCTGGCCTCTGTGCCCTACACAGTAATGTGGCTTTTCCCCATTGCACTGACCTCATCTCCTCCTGCTCTCCTTTTTAATACATGTCAGCCAGATAGGCCTCCTTTCTATTCTTTGAACTTGCCAAATGTATTTCCACCTCAGAGCCTTTGTACTTCCTGCTCCCTTTATAATGCTCATTCTCTCAAATATCCAAGTGCCCTTCTTGTTATTCAGGCCTCAGTGCAAATGTCAAATCTTCAGAGAGATTTTTTCTCTCCACTTTATCTATTCTAGTCACCCTTGACTATGTTATCTGTTTTATTGTTTTCATAGCACTTACTGCTTTCTGAAATTAACCCATTTATTAGCACATGTGTTTGTTGTCTATCTACCCCTACACCAAAAATGTAAGCTCCTGATGACCAGCACCCCGGTTTGTGATGTTCATTCTTATATCACCAATACCTAGAATAGTGAGTGCCTGGTATGTAGTAGGCACAGAGTAATTACTGTTGGAAAAAAGAAATGAAGGAAGGAAGGGAAAAAGGAAGAAATGAAATGCAGAAGGAAAGGAGAACCAGGAAACTAATGAGTTCTTGATTATCTCATCTCTAGCTTTCCAAATATGTACTTAACCATCTGTGTGTGCTTGTACCTGGCTTATCCCCACAACCAACAAAATCTGGGTGAGATGGATCCCAATCCCTCTATAGTCTTGATGATTCCTTTCCTAGAGTTGATACTCAACCATTTTAGTAATGGCTTGAGAGCAGAAGCCTCCCTGGGAGGAAGCAAGTGTTCCTACGGGGATCAGGGAAAGCAGTAACCTTCAGCAAGCTTTTGTCAAGTTCAAATATTGGATTTGGTAGTAGAAACTAAGTCAACTAGTGGACTACTGAAACATCTCAAGAGTCCATATAGGTTGTAGAGGCTCTATATGCCCAAAATGTACACAAAATTTCTGAAACAAGAATTTAGGAAAAAAGGGAATCCTATGTGTGGAATTTGTAGTACAGGTATGCATGATAACAGTTACCATCTATCGAATGCATAAGTATGTGCCAGCACTGAGCCAGTTTCCTCTGAGACTTCGAGTGTATATTAAGTCCATATAGAAGGACTTGGAGAAAGAAGAGGCCACACAATTCAGGCTGTACAAACCAATATCAGAGTCTCTTATCTCTCCCAAGAAGTGGTTCTCAATCATATCCACAAGGAGAACCAACAAATTAGAAGGTACTATACATAAAAGAAGCTTATAGATGAAATAGTTCGCGATCACACGTGCACAGTCTAGTTGCAAAAATTCAGTCCTCCTCCTCTCCCTCTCTCTTTCTCTCATATTAGATCATCTGGAAAGATGAAGGTGAGCTGCAAGAAAGATTATTTGCCCCCATTTGAATAGGAGAGCAAGTTGTCTCCTGGGACTTCTAGTGGTGCGGTTCTATGCTCATATTTTCAGAATAGTACACTGAACAAAATTTCTGATTCAGTAACGAGAACACCTGGAGCAACCTGGCATCTACTTTTCAAATCTTGGTATTTATGAATATTTAGATTTTTTTTTTTTCAAATCAATGTAGCTCTACCCAAGACTCTCAAGTGTCCCACGCATACAGATGGTTTGGTAGGTCCTGATGGTGATATATATATTTTTTCAAATCTTATTGCCTTGCCTGAAAAACAGCATAGCATTGTGTAACAGGCGGGAACAGTGGAATACAAGGCTCTCTATGTCTGGAGAATCATCTTCTGCCCTAAAGTGTCTTCCCACCTCCTCAATTTCCCTGCAACTTCTTTTCTCCTGCTGGAAGAGTGGGTGGAGTGGGGGGGGTTGTGGCAATATTTTATATTCCATTTGCTGCCTTCTGTTCTTGTTGTCTCTGATTTTGCATATGCCTTTATCAAGGACTGGAGTTGCACATGGGAGAACTAAATGATGTGATTTTAGGTGTCCTGGGAAGGACAGTCTGCCAAGCACAGATTGCTACCAGGCTGTTTACTGTGGGTGCCCGTATTACACCATTGGTTACTGTTCCTTTGGGTTTGCGTGTGATTTAACTTATAAGATCAGCTAAAATCTGTGCATGGAGAAGATGGGAGTGCTGAAGGGGAAAAAAGAGTGAGGAGGGATGGTTGATAAATTAGGGGTTGCCCTTGGAAGGGGAGCATGATAGAACAGCCCAAGAAGACTGAGACACTAAGATAGGAGACAGGGATTTGGAAAGGGAAAAGAGGAAGATGCCAAGCATCAGCTCCCAGGGGTATACTAAGTCCTTAGTCACATATACTGTCCTTTCTCCTTGGGATGCTGGAGAAACTAATGAATCTGGCTTCATTTCTTCCCCCTGCTCCTGTCCGCTACTGCATCCCTCCAATGCAACATATTTTCCTGCCTTAACTTTCCTCCTCTATGAAGAGCACCAACATATGACCAGGAGGCCATGCCTAAGCAGATATCACCCTCACCAAGTCCTAGAGACTTTACCCTTTCATGTCCTTTCCCATGTTGCCAATCTTTTTGCTACTACCTGTGGTGAGTGCCCACCACTTCTTAGCTGGAAGCCCGGTAATCTCACCTCTAGTTCCATCTCTCCAATTATTGCTATACTTTCTCAGGACCTTTTGCACACTTTCTCACTAACTGAAGAAAGCATTATTATACCATCATTCACTGAGTTTTTACCATTTTCCATAAATTGTCTGCAATCCTTATAGTAATCCCACAAGGAACATGCCATCATTTTCAGGAAGTAAACCATATACCTTACCTTTGGATGCAGGGCTTATTGATTCCAAAGCCTTGTTCTTTTCACTATTCTTCTCCCAGCCTGTTCTCCATGCTCTCATCCATCCATCCATTCATCCATTCTGCTTCCTATTTCTCTGCCTGTGAATCAGTTTCTACACACTTGCAGTATTGAAGCTAGGAGTCAGCTTCTCCAAGACACCCCTTTCAAATATACATTCAGTATGTCACAATTTATTTTGTGAGCCTCTTTTAGACATTCATTACATTCCCTATTACCCTCCAATTCTGTAAATACCATGAGGCTAGAGACTGTCCATATATATCATTTCTCCTTCCTCTCTCCATCCATCCCTGCTTTCTTTTGAAAGGGATTTAAGGCTATGAGGGTGAATATTGGGTCTTTTATCTGTACATTCCCACTGCTTAGAACAGTTTCTGACACAGAAAATATGATGAGTAAAGGTTTTATGAATGTATGAATGATATCAATAAAACTCTGTGAAGTAACAGCTAGGAATTAATAAAGTCTCCATTTTAGCAAAGAGGAAGGTGAAGCTTGGACAGGTGGGATGGGCCTGTTCAAGGATTCTCACAACTTATTAACACAGACAGGACCTCGATATTTGCCTCCTAATTCAGTGAGACAAAACTGCACCACAACTTTTATGATTTTTGTTGCTTTTACTTCATTTCTATTCAGAGATCTTCCTTCTTCTCTCTCTTCCTATTCTACCAACTCCCTCTCTCTGAAAAGAGGCCCAGGGTTATGCCAACACCTCATTCAGACCTTAATGCACATGAATATCCATACATTTGCTTTTCCCTTTATCCCTACTCTCATTTGGCAATTTGCCCATCTCTTCACACAGAGGTCCCTTCCAATAAGGCAAGAATGAAAGTTCATCTTTTTCAATTTTTCCGATGAAATATCATCTTTGCCTATTTAAGAGCTTTGCATCTTGCCTCTAGATTACACAGCACATGGATTTCTATTCAATTAATAACAGAGGAGAGCAACTCTTTAAGAATTACCATTCATCTCAATTAGAAATTGACTGACATTCAGCCCCTGTCAAAAGCCTAGTGAGGCAGTCAATATTTGACAGGGTCCAAGAGATTGATTAACTATTAGCTCTTCAGTATTTTCCAAAATTCATTTCTTTATCCAATCAGACTATGGGAAATTTACCTAGCCTCCCTACAACTCAATTTCCTTTTCTGTTAGCGAGGATAATTATAGCGATACCTACTTCATATGGTTATTGTGAAAGTTAAATGAACTAAATTACATACAATGTCTAAGTGCCTAGAATAGATTTACATTTATGAGATTGCTGTTTTCCATGCCCTAGGATTTCATAGAGAGTTGAAAGCTGTATTTGAATAACCTGAATTTTTGTGAAACAGAGACTGCCATTGAGGACAATGTTGTTCAAATTTTCCCCTTTCTAAAGGATCTTTCAGGAAAAAAAGAAAAGGAAAAAAGTCCTTCAGATTTCAAGACTAGAAAAGAGTTTGTCTTTTCTGTGAAACTCCATGTTTCTTTTTCTAGCAAGTAAGACATGCATGAGTAAGAGCTCTTGTTATTTCCATCTCTGTTTTAGAAGTTAAGAAGTATAAAGCTGAGTTTTATGTTCAGAGATAGAAGTTTCTTGATATCAGCATTCTCTCTTTTATATTTCCTTTTTCTAATGATACTAACCTAATTATAATCTGTCTCAAATATCTTTTTGAAGTCCTAGAGAATAAATTCGTAAGTAGGCAAATAAGTACATGTATAGGCACAAAAATATTTTATTGGTCTTTAATGTCATATTAAGATTGACATTAACAATGATGAACTCTGCATTCAGGGAAAAGGGAACTGTAGTAGGCAGAATTCCAGCATGGCCCCTAAAATGCCCACCCACTGATGCACATACCTAGAACAAGTTCCTCCCCTTAAGTATAGGTGGAATCTGTGAAAATGATGGGGTTTCACCTCCGTGATTAGGTTAATAGTTGGTGTCTTTTAAATAATCAAAAGTGGGGTTATCCTATGAGGGTCTGATCTAATCAGGCAAGCCCTTTAAAAGTAAAGTGAAATAATTAGAGTGTCCTGTTAGCCCCAGAGAAGAAAGCAAATATCCATGTTGTGAAGTGCGTATCACGGAGACCACATGGCTGGGACGTGAGGGTGGCCTCTAGATGCTGAAAGCAAACTCAGGCTAGCAGCCATCAAGGGAATGGGAACTGAATTTTGACAAAAACTGACCACTTTGGGAAGAAAGCTTTTAGCTCCAGATGAGAATGCAGCCTATCAATGCTCATGGTTTTACATGACCCAGTTTTACAGACCCAGTTATGCTGTGTCTAGACTTCTGAACTGCAAATATTTTAAGATAATAAATAGGTGGTTTTAAGTCACTAAGTTTGTAATCATTTGTATGCAGCAAGGAAAACTAATTTTTGTTCCCAGTAAACTAAACTAAAACTAAAGCTCTAAACAATTCTTAGACAAACAAATATGGCTTATCACCAACTCATTGTTGAGGTTGTCCCAATTCTCTTTCCCATGGGATACTAATAGGTAAAATGGAGAGAAGAAGAGAAAGAGAGAGGGAGAGAGAGAATGAATGTCATGCCAAGTGGGAGCTTTGTCACATTTCAAACATCACTTCCTCTGTATTTTGTTTGTATGTTTGTTAGAAGTGAATAACTATTTTTACCCATATTAAAAGGGAAAGGAATTAGACTTCATCTTTTGGATGGAAGTGGTGTCAAATAATTTGCAGATGTGTTTTAAAAACACCACGTCTCCTGTTGTTCCTTACTTAGCATAGGACCATGTTCTTATGTTCTTTCCAAGGCCAATGGAGCTTCAGAAATAGCCATCTCTCTCTATGTATTTTAAAAACTGATGTATAATTTATACATAGTAAAGTACAGAAATTGAAAGTGTATAGCTTAATGAAATTTTACATATATGTAAATTTTACACATATGCACAAATTGTACATGTATATATGCACATCTCCGCCTGCCAGATCAAGCTATAGAACATTTCTAGCATTCCAGATGGTTTTATCATGTCTCATCCCAGTCAGAACTCACCATAATGTTTAATGCTACTCCAGTCTCCATCATCACAAACCAGTTTTCCATGTTTTTGCCTCTCATATAAGTTGAATTATATTGTATATACTATTTCTTGTTTGGCTACTTTCACTTCGAATGTTTTTGAGATTTTTCTATCTTGAATTATATATCATTCATGAATTATCTTTCTTATTTCTGGATATGATTGTATATTATTCCATCATGCAACTATACTACAGTTTATTCATTCTAATATTGAGGCTATTTGAGTGGTCTACAGTTTTGGGCATTGATGAAGAACACTGCTATGAATATTTCTGTTCATGTCTTTTTGTGAACATAAGTACTCATGTCTCTGGATATATACTGAGGAGAGGAAGTGCTGAGTCATAGAGTGGGAGTATGCTCAGCTTTAGTAGATATTGGCACACCATTTTCCAAAGTATTTGTATCACTTTAAAGTTTCACCAGGCAGTAATTTAAGCCCTGCTGATGGGCTATGTAGGGATACCTCACGTGGCTTAGTTTGCATTCTCCTGATAATGATGTTTGACACCTTCTCATTCATTTATTGATAATTTGGCTATCTTCTTTATAAAGATATCAGATATTTTGTTCATTTTTAAATTGCATAGTGTAATTTCTTCTTACAGCCCTGTGGAAATTCATTAAATACTTTGGATGCAAGTTCTATTTGGATCTATGTTTCACAAATAGCTCCTCCCTGTTGTTTTCCTTTCTATTCTCATAATAGTGTCTTTTGATAAAGAGAAGTCTGTAATTTTGATTGAGTATCATTTTTAGTCTTTATGATTAGTGCTTTTGGTGTCTGTTTAAGAATTCTTTAATTATCCTCAGTTCATTAAGATAGTCTCCTAAGTTTTCTTTAAGAAATTTGTTTATTTTATCATTCACTTTTGGATATATGGTTCATCTTCCTTTAATTTGTTATTATGGTGTGATAGATTAAGGCTATCAACATGGATATCCAATTGACAGTGCCATTTATCAAAAAGAACATTCTTTCCCCCCACTGAATTGTAGTGGGGACTTGCCATTAAATCTGGTGTCTGTTACGTTTGGACTTACCTATGGGATCTTATCCTGTTCCATTAATCTATTTGTCTATCCTTTTGCCAATGTCACATTTAATAACTGTAGCTGTATTATTAGCCATAATAAGCCTGAAAGTCAAGATATTTACGTTCTCCAGCTTTTTTCTTCTTTAAGTTTGCGTTGGCTATTCTATATTTTTTTGTATCTCCATATCATTTTAGAATCAGTTTGGTAATTTAAAAAAATGCACTGGGGTTCTGATTGGGGTTTTCAATTCAATTATGTGAGAAAGAATTGACATCCCAGCCTAGTATGAATTTTCTAATCCATGAGCATTGTATATCTCTCCATTTGCTTCATTTTTTTTGTTCTTTCTTGCAGTAATTTATTTTTTAGTGCAGGAGTCTTGCTTGTCTTAAAAATATTTACTCTTAGGTATATGATGCTTTTGGTGCTATTTGATATGGTATAACTTTCATTTTTATATTTCAATTATTTGTTTCCAGTATATAGAAATGTAAATAATTTCTAAATGTAAACGTTGTATCCAGCAATTTTTAAAAATTCAGATATTAATCCTTATAATTTGTTTGTTGTTTCAGAATTTTTATACATAATCATGTCATCTGTAATACATTTTTTGCCTTTTATTTTTGAGACAGGGTCTCACTCTGTTGTCGAAGTTGGAGTGCAGTGGTGTGATAATGGTTGACTGCAGCCTCAACCTCCTGAGCTCAAGGGAACCTTCCATCTCAGCCTCCTGAGTAGCTGGCACTACAGGCATGCACCACAAAGCCCATTTATTTATTTGTTTAGTCTCGCTATGTTGGCGAAGCTGGTCTTTAACTCCTGGGCTCAAGTGATCCTTCTGCCTTGGCCTCCCAAAGTGCTGGGATTATAGGCATAAGCCACTGTCCTGGCCACCTCTTTCTTTCTAATATTTGTACTTTTGGTTTCTATTTCCTGCCATATTGTACCAGCTAGAACTTCCTGTACAATGTTGAATAAAACTGGTGATAAAAGACATTCTTTTCTTGTTCCAAAATTCAGTAGAAAGTATTCAATAATTCACAATTAAGTATAGTGAATTAATGTGAAGTATAGTGATAAATGTAGGTTTTTTGTATATTTATTATGTTGAGAATATTTATTTCCCTTACTAGTTTGTTGAAAGTTTTTGTCATGAGCGAGTATTAAATTTTATTACATTTTTTTCCTGTGTTTGTTGATCCCATAATTTAAAAAAATTTTCAATCAAATGTGATTTGATTGATTTTGGATGTTCAATAAGTCTTGCATTCTTGGAATAAAGCTAACTTGGTCATGATGTATTTCTTTTTTTTATATCATTGATTAATTTTGTTAGTTTTTTTTGCATCTAATAATAAGATATATTTGCCTATAATTTTCCATTCCTATAAAGTCATTATCAGGTTTTGGCTTTAATATTATTCTTAAATCGTAAGGCAAGTTTGGAAGATTTTCTCATTTTCTATTCTCTGGAAGAGTTTGTATGAATTTTTTTATTTGTTTCTCAAAAGTTTAGAAGAATTCACCACTAAAACCATCTGGACCTGCAAATCTCTTTTTTACTCACCATAATTTCCTTGAGGTTCATCCAAATTGTTGTATCTATCAATACTTCATTCTTTTTTATTGCTAAATAATATTCCATGATTTGGATGTACCACAATTAATTTAACTACTCACCCATTGAAGGCCATTTGAGTTGCTTCCAGATTTGGCCATTTAGTTTAGATCTGCTATGAACATTTATTTACAGGTTCTTGAATGAATATAAGTTTTTATTTTACTGGGATAAATGCCTAAGAGTATAATTATTGTCAAATTATTTTCCAGAGTGGCTGAACCATTTTATATTTATACCACCAATGCATGAGCAATCCAGTTTCTTTGCATGCTTGACAGAATATAACATTATAACTATTTTTTATTTAGTCATTATGAAAGTTTTGTAGTGATACCTCATATGGTTTGGCTGTGTCCCCACCCAAATCTCAGCTTGAATTGTATCTCCTAGAATTCCCACGTGTTGTAGAGACTGAGGGGGAGGTAATTGAATCATGGGGGCTGGTCTTTCTTGTGCTATTCTCGTGAAAGTGACAAAGTCTCATGAGATCTGATGGGTTTATCAGGGGTTTCTGCTTTTGCTTCCTCCTCATTTTCTCTTGCTGCCACCTCTTGCCATTCTGAGGCCTCTCCAGCCATATGGAACTGTAAGACCAATTAAACCTCTTTTTCTTCCCAGTCTTGGGTATGTCTTTATCAGGAACATGCAAACAGACTAATACAGTAAATTAGTACCAGTAGAGTGGGGCATTGCTGAAAAGATACCCAATAATGTGGAAGTGACTCTGAAACTGGGTAACAGGCAGAGGTTGGAACAGTTTGGAGGGCTCAGAAGAAGGCAGGGAAATGTGAGAAAGTTTGGAAATTCCTAGAGACTTGTTGGATGGCTTTGCCCAAAATGCTGATAGCACTATGAACAATAAGGTCCAGTCTGAGGTGGTATCAGATGGAGATGAGGAAGTTGTTGGCAACTGGAGTAAAGGTGATTCTTGTTATGTTTTAGCAAAGAAACTGGTGGCATTTTGCCCCTGCCTTAGAGATTTGTGGAATTTTGAACTTGAGAAAGATGACTTAGGATATCTGGTGGAAGAAATTTCTAAGCAGCAAAGCATTCAAGAGGTGACTTGGGTACTGCTAAAGGCATTCAGTTTTATAAGGGAAGCAGAGCATAAAAGTTTGGAAAATTTACAGGCTATGTGATAGAAATGAAAAATCAATTTTCTGGGGAAAAATTCAAGATGGCTGCAGAAATTTGCATAAGTAGCAAGGAAGCTAATGTTAATCCCCAAGACAATGGGGAAAATGTCTCCAGGTCATGTCAGAGACCTTCATGGCAGCCCCTCCCATCACAGGCCTGTAGGCCCAGGAGGAAAAAGTGGTTTCACAGGCCGGGCCCAGGGTCCTGATGCTGTGTGCAGCCGAGGGACTTGGTGCCCTGTGTCCTAGCCGTTCCAGCCAAGATGGAAAGGGGCCAATATAGAGCTTGGGCTGTGGCTTCAGAGGATGTAAACCTCAAGCCTTGGCAGCTTTCACATAGTGTTGAGCCTGTGAGTACACAGAAGTCAAGAAGTGAGGTTTGGGAACTTCTGCCTAGATTTCAGAAGATGTAGGGAAATGCCTGGATGTACTGGCAGAAATGTGCTGCAGGGGTGGGACTCTCATTGAGAACCTCTGCTAGGCCAATGTGGAAAGGAAATATGTGATCAGAGCCCCCAGATAGAGTCCCTACTGGGGAACTGCCTAGTGGAGCTGTGAGAAGGGGGCCACCATCCTCCAGATCCCAACATTGTAGATCCAATGACAGCTTGCACTGTGCACCTGGAAAAGCTGCAGATACTCAAAGCCAGACCATGAAAGCAGCTGGGAAGGAGGCTGTACCCTGCAAAGCCAAAGGGGCTAAGCTGCTCAAGACCATGGGAACCCGCCTCTAGCATCAGTGTGACCTGGATGTGAGACATGGAGTCAAAGGAGATCATTTTGGAGCTTTAACATTTGTCTGCTATGTTGGATTTTGGACTTGCATGGACCTGGCAACCCCTTTGTTTTGGCCATTTTCTCTCACTTGGAATGGCTGCATTTACCCCATACCTGTGCCCACATTGTATCTAGGAAGTAGCTAGCTTGCTTTTGATTTTACAGGTTCATAGGCGGAAGGGACTTGCCTTATCTCAGATGAGACTTTGGACTGTGGCCTTTTGGGTTAATGGTGAAATAAGTTAAGACTTTGTGGGAAGGTATGATTGGTTTTGAAATGTGGTGACATGAGATTTGGAGGGGCCAGGGTCAGAATGATATGGTTTGGCTGTGTCCCCACCCAAATCTCAACTTGAATTGTGTCTCCCAGAATTCCCACATGTTGTGAGAGAGACCCAAGTAGGAGGTAATTGAATCATGGAGGCTGGTCTTTCCTGTGCTATTCTCGTGATAGTGAATAAGTCTCATGAAATCTGATGGGTTTATCAGGGATTTCCACTTTTGCTTTCTCCTCAGTTTCTGTTGCCACCACCATATAAGAAGTGCCTTTCACCTCCTGCCATGATTCTGAGGCCTCCCCAGCCATGTGAAACTGTAAGTCCAATTAAACCTATTTTTCTTCTGAGCCTCGGGTACATCTTTATCAGCATCATGAAAACAGATGAATACAATATCTCATTGTGGTTTTAAGTTTCTGAATTTCAAATTAAGATGTTCAATCTTTCTTCTAGCCTCCTGAACACATATAGTACCATTTTTAAAGTGTTTTATTTTTCTTTTATACTAATTCTATCACTGTTGGCATTTCTGGATTGGTATATTTCTTCTCACTGTGATTCTAACTGCGACTAATATTTCTTCTCATTGTGAGTTTTATTTTTCTGCTTTCTTTCATGACTAATTTTTGATTTGATATTAAGCATTGTGAATTTTAACCTGTTAGATGTGGAATACTTTTTGTTCCTATATATACTCTTGTTGTAGTTCTATGATGCAGCTAAATTTTATTTGAAACAGTTCAATCATTTCTGGTAATGATTTTTTTTTCAGTCTTTTAAAGGTGGGGCCGAGCATACTTAAGATAGGGTTAATTTTCCTCCACTACTGAAGCAAAATAGCTTTGCTTACTCTATTCTACATCCTGTTACTTGATAAGGTTTTCCACTCTGGCTTGTGACAACAGCAACTATTTCTGGCCCTGTGTGATCTACAGAGATTGTTCTCTCGAATCATTTTGGGTGTGATTCTCTAGCCTTGGGTAGTCTCTTTTCACACACATTGATTAGTACCCAGCTGAAGATTCAGGTAGATTCTCTGCATATCTCAGGAGCACGCTCTGTCTTTCTTTCTCTCTGAAGTTCTCTCTTCCCTAGTACTCTGCACTGTAATGTCTAGTCTTCTTCTTCTTTTTTTCTTTTTTATTATTTTTGCTTTGTCTTATTAACACAGAGAACTTTCTGGAATCTTTTTAGTTTCTTCCTCCATGTGCCACTGCATGGGATATTCTTTCCAGGAAATAAGCTTATGTAATTTTAGGGCTCACTTCCTTGGTTTTCTGAGTCTCACAGATCACTGTCCCTTGTTTCTTGATGTTCAGTATCTTGAAAACTGTATTTTCATATATTTTGTCCAGTTTTTTTTTTAACTATTTTATATGGTAGAGTAAATCTGTTCCCTGGTCCCTGTTTCTCCATTTTGGTGATGGTGGAAATCTTGTCAAAAAGTTTTACTTTAGAAGATATTTACAAACAATCTGTTTCAAATTCAATTACATTATAGGTGAGTTATTCCTCCTTTCTACACTCTAATAATTATGATTAGCATAAAAATGTACTTAATCTTTAAGGTTACACAAAGTTCCTCCCAAGTCATTTAATATCTATTTTCACATAGTCTAATTGGGTCCCAGTATAGAGTAAATATTCTTCAATGAGGAGTTATCTCCAGAAAAATCTAAGGATTCACAGTATTATAGAATGTTATCATTGGAAGGTTCATTTGAGAGCTTTCAGGTTGCTGAACATGAGGAGGTGCTGGGAAGGTGGCACTCCTAGAGACAGCATGGAAGCACCACGTCCCTTTCCCCTATACTTTGCCCTATTTATCTCTTCCATCTGGCTTTCCTGATTTGTATCCTTTTACAATAAGTAGATGAACATATGTCAAGTGTTTTCCTGAGTTCTGGGAGCCCCTCTAGCAAATGACCAAACCAGAGAAGGGGATTGTGAGAATCCCCAATTTATAGCTGGTCAGTCAGAAGTGCCAGTATCAGAGGCCTGGATTTGCAATTGGCAAGTGGGAGGCAGGAAAGAACAGGTTCGTGAGACTGAGACCTTGACTTGTGGGATCAGAAGACAACTCCAGGTGGCTAATGTCAGAATTGAATCGAACTGTAGGGCACCCAGTTGGTGTCAGAGAATTGATTATTAGAGAAATCGCCCCCCTAACATTTGGTCACAGAAGTGTTCTGTGGTGAGTATTGAGAGTAGAGAAAGAAAAAACAAAGTTTTTCCTTTAATGTAGGTGGTTGTGATGCAGGGTATATTTCGATAGAAACAATGCAATGAATTTGAATCTACATTATTGACATTGTATTGTGAACGCAGTCACGTACATTTTAGGTTAAATAGATTTTTGTACACTGACATTTGATTCGATCCCTGGGACTTTAGAGGAAAATGCATTTGGGCTCTAAATCAGAATGCAAAGAAATCATCTTACCTTACTGGTTTCTGTGACTTCTGTCAGCAGTTTTAGTTGACAGGAGCCCCATTCGAAGCACTTTTTCCTTACCAGCAAATTGCTAACTAGTTCCGTTTTTTCATTAACATTGAAAACTCTCCCTTAAATGAAAAAGAAAGGAATTTTTTTGGGGAAGACACAGGGTGTTGGGACTTACACTCAATAGATCTTTGTCAGAGAAATTTATCTACATTTGTGTTTGGTATTCCATGTTTGTCTGTTAGAGACTTTATCTGTCAGGCTGAATTTACCCCTAGGCTTTCTGGGTTGTATTTTGTTGTGCTTAGGTCTATATATAGTATTATATGGGAATAGAAATAAAATGAAATGATCTCATCAAATAATTATACTTCTAGGAATTTATTCTAAGGAGATTATGAGAAAACTATGAAGAGGCACGTGTATCAAGTTGTTTGTCTTAGGATTGCTTATAATAACAAAATTCAGACACAAGTTAAATGCCCCTCAATGGGAGATTGACTAAATCAATATGTGTATATCCATACAACTGCAAACTTCACAGGCATTATAAATAATGATATAATTTTAGATTTATCCATATGAAAAGATAGATATAAAGAATTATTAAATAAAAAAGATTTAAAAAGCTGTTAATAGGTGAACAAATTTTTTAAATATTTTATGTAGGGATGTGTGTGTTAAGAGTGGATTGTCTGCAAGCTTATTGATTAAACATTTGTATAGTTACATCTCTGGTTGATGGGACTTTGTATGGATATACTTCTTTCTACTTCATGTATAAATTTTACTACAAACTGCACAATAAGGCTGTTTGCATTTTGAAAACTAGTCAAGAGAATCTGTGCCCTGTAAATTTTCAGTTTAGAGAGTCAAAAACTATCAATGAAAAATATGAGACAATTTAGTATATAAATAAACACCAAAATATATCTTACCTGACATAGAACCAATATGAATTGAAAAAAGAGGAAAATATATGTAAATTTAACAAAGCAGAGAGGACTTGACCTGGCCTTTGAGAGAAATTGTAGACAATGGACAGAACTAGGGACACAAATGCCCATCAATCAAAGAGTAGATAAAGAAACTGTGGTATCTATATATCTATATATCTATATACCTATGTCTATATGATGGAATACTACTCGGCCATAAAAAGGAATGAGTTAATGGCATTTGCAGCAGCCTGGATGGGATTGGAGACTATTATTCTAAATGAAGGAACTCAGAAATGGAAAACCAAACATTCTACATTCTCATTCATAAGTGGGAGCTAAGCTATAGGGATGCAAAGGCATAAGAATGATACAATGGACTTTGGGGACTCTGTGGGGGAAAGGGTGGGAAGGGGGTGAGGGATAAAAAACTACAAACTGGGTTTAGTGTATACTGCTCTGGTGATGGGTGCACCAAAATCTCACGAATCTTCACCAAATAACTCACTGAGGTAACTAAATCCCACCTGTTCTCCCAAAACCTATGGAAATAAAAAATTTAAAAAAAAATAGAGAAAGGAGAGCATTTGGACAGAGGGCAATACGAGTAGTAAAGGAAGGTCTGATTTGGTGGGCTGGCAGCATGCAGGAGTGGAAGATGAAATTGTATAGACAATTCGGAGCCAAATTATCTTCTAAAATCTGCAACAACCATAGCAAGTGTACTTGATTGTTTCATCCTGTTTTGGGTTATTTTAAAGCAGATCTTCAATGCTATTGTTAGATCTCTCTTGTCAAAGCACTTTGCAAGTCCCACATCATTCTGCTCTTATGTTTCTCAATCTCTTCAGTTCTGTGGTTAGGGGATCCTGTGCCTTTCTTGACCTCACTTTGCCTCCTGTTCCCTCCCAAGTTTACTTTATTATAGACTGTATGTAGCCTCTAATACCATGTCTTTGGAATCAGATCTGATTTGAATCCCAGTCTTGTCACCTATTATCTGCATATGTTGGACAAATCACATTAACGCCTCAAAACTTTCATTTCCTTATTTTTAAAATGGTAGCAATAATACTGTAAAATAATAGTAATAATATAGCATGATAATAATTAAAAATAATAATAATTGCTCCAAATAAAATGGAACAATTATTCTTGCTCCATTTTACTTGGAGCAACTAGTAATTGTCTTGGAGACAAGAGGGAAATAGAATGTTAGCATGTTTCTTCCTCTTATTCTCCACTTCTCCTCTTCCTCCTCCCCTTTTTAACTATAATTTGTCATCTCTAGTCATTCAACTAGGAAATACTACAGAATTTCTAAAATCTAAATGTATTAGGTCATCATTTATTAGCTTGAGCGTTGTGGTAATTAAAAGCTAAGATTTATACATTATCCTTTCCATGTACATTTTAACGAGGACCTTCTGGAGACAAATTGCTTTAAGATAGAGCAGTGTTTTAAGTGGTGAGAATGTTAGGCCTTGTGGTGGACCAGTGGGACAGAAAGTTCTACAAGAACACTGAACACATATATCACATATTTCCTCCTGTTTCTGTAGCACATATATTAGACACTTGGCTTGATTTACGTATTCATCCTTTGAAATTTGAAATAAGTTTAATGGAAACTATCATTCTCACTTTAGAGTTTTGAATTCAAGGCTCGAAGAGAATAGTGATTTACATTAGATGATTAAAAAATGTTAAAATTTATAATTGATTGATCATCTACTATGTAGCAATTTATATCCATATACCATTGAATCCACAATCTACATTTTATGGATAAGGCTGAAACTCAGAAAGTTTACATAACTTATCAAGCTAACACAGTAAGTGATAAAGCCAGACTTCATGACATAACTCCTTTGCTCTAATTGTGGTGTTTCTACATTCATTTGTTCAAGAAATGTTTATTGTCTGATAGGTACTTTTGATATATCATTGAAAGTTGCATTTCAGTGGATAGTATTAATGGCTAACATTTAGTGCTTCCACTGTGCCAAGAACTATTCTAAGAGTTTCCATATATTTGCTCATTTAATCCTCCTAACCACCCACGGAGAATAGATGTTGTTATTATCATCACCATTTTTAGGATAAGGAAGCAAAGAAGCTAAGTATTTTGGCCAAACCACCAAGCTAATAAATATTAGAGTTAGCTTTAGAGTACTTGGCTTGAATCCTTGGCCAGTGCTTTATGCATTTTTCCATAACACATGCTACTGTATTTAGCAACATTGATGATAAATGGGCCAACGACTGGGAATCCAGGCATGACAAAAATTATCCTCCAGGATTCTGCATAGATGCCATCCTATGGTGGTGAACTGTACTGAACTGAACGTGCTGGTGCTTCCTGGGGTCTCAGAGCTCTCATACCTCTACCATTTAATACACCATAGGAATGTGAATGACAGCAGACTTACATCACTGGTTTTTAAACTTGGATGTATGCTGAAATCACCAAAACAGCTTAAAAAATACTGATGCCAGGACCCTATACCCAGAGATTTTGATTTCATTGGTCAAAGATGTGGCCTGAGCATCAATATTTAAAACATCTTTTCAGGTGACTCTAATAGGCAGCCAAGTTTGAGAACCAGTGACTTAGATCAGTAGTTCTCAAAGTGTGTTCTACAGACTTCAACAAAGTCCTTTCGGGGCGTCCATAATTTATTTTCATAATAATATGAAAACAAAAATTTTCATAATAACATGGAAGCACTAGATTTCTTTTTCACTATGTTGACATTTGTACTGATGGCACAAAATCAATGGTGGATAAAAGCGCTGGCGCCTTAGCATGAATCAAGGCTGCAACACCAATTTTTACAGGAAGATTGTGTTTTTCACTGCCACACACAGTAAAAAAAATCAGTTTTATTGAAAAATTCCCTCAATGAAGCAGTAAGAGATATTAATTTTATTAAACCTTGAACCTTGAGTATGTATCATTTACATATTCTGGGTGATGACATAAGAAATATGTGTAAAGTACTCTGCTGCACATTGAAGTACAATTCTTGTCTTAAGGAAAAGCACTTATGCAGTTGTTTGCATTGTGAGCTAAACCAGGATAGACGTTTTTTCTCTCTTTTTTTTTTTTTTTGTGGAACAGCATTTTTTTTCTTGGAAGTGTGACTGCCAGAAAAATTATCGTTGTTTGAACTTGGGCATTTGGCAGATATTTCCTCAAAAATGAACAAAGTAAGACTTTCCCTTTAGGGAAAACAACTGACAATTTTCCTTTGTTTGTTGCCAATAAGAAAATTTCATCTTATAAGTGAATATTAAAACTTGCATTTGCCACTGTGAGCTTGGCTGCTTCCTCATACTTAAAGACATTTCTGAAAGGATCAATGGAAACATTTAAAAAGTGTTTTTTTGATAGTAGATAATGATATGTTAATATTCATAACAATGAATCAACAATTTCTAAATGATTGATACATGATAGAAGATCATGCATGGGTAAAAGTTTCATTCAATGTGCAAGATAAACTGATAGATTTTAATGTAACAGAGTATGATAATCGCAATGATATATTTCTAGATTCCACAGCAATTAATCTGTAAGGAACCAACACTTGTTGAAATTTGGTGTAGTATCAAAGAAGACTATTCATAGTTCTCTGAAAAGACTATTAAAATACTTCTCCATTTTCCAGTTACACATCTGTAAAACTTTTTCCTCATGTCCTTCAAATAAAGCAAAATATCCGAAGAAATTGAATGTAGAAATCAATGTGACAATCCAAATATCTTCTTTAAGTCAGATATTAGAGAGATTTGCAAAAATGTGACACACATTACTTTTTTCAATTTTTATTTTTTGGGTTGGATAATGTATCTATTTTTCATAAGGATAATATGGAATGGATTTTATTATTAAGTGAATAAATAAGTCTGTTTATCAATTTTGTTTTTATTTATAACATAGTAAATATCAATAGATGTAACCCACATAAATTTTCTTTGGGGCACTCAATGATTTTTAAAATTGTAAAGGAATCCTGAGTCCTCAAAGGTTGAGAACCACTGACCTAGATCATTCTTGAACTTCTTTACTCTTACTTTCCTCTATGACCTATGAGTCTCCTCCAGGGTTGATTCTGTGTTGGTACAGCTTGGCCAGGATCTGTCTCTGGATTCCTTATGTATTAGCACCCTCATGAGCCTGCTGCGTTGGATTCAGGCATTCATACGGTGGCCTTGGTCTAGTGGCAACCTCTTGCATTCCTTGAGGTAGCACCTTTTGTGCCCTCACCTTCCCACCTGCTGCTTGGTGTCAGGTGTTTGCTATTCTTTCTGATAGGTTAGGAACTACGTCTTCTTTTCATGTCCTGTGAGAGTTGTATATGGGTGGGGTCTTCTAATGTAATCACTTGGTGACTCAGTGATAGGCTTCTTTCATCTTTCTGTATCCCAGGGTCCGTGAGTACTCCCTAGAAGTGAAGATCAAAGCAGGTTCAAGAACAGCTTCATGCTGTGTTTAGAAACATTGTTTCTTTTCCTGTCAGATGTGACTGTTAAGAAGGGTGCTCCTGCCTGACTCCCTCACTTATGGGGATTCCCCATTCTGAAGTGCGGGTCCTCTCTGAAAGCTGGATTCCTTTAGTACATTCTCTCTGTCCTTCAAATATGTCTTTATATGCCCAAGACTTTCTTATGAGCAGGGTGCGAGCTGTTTTTAACAGTGGTGTTCCTGTGTCCCAGATGAATGAGAGGATGAGGATACACATCAATGGCATAAGAGTCTACAATAGCACATATCTCAGCGTGACCTATCTGGACACTTATGTGAACACCTGCCACTTTACTGGGTACCTTCACATCTAGAGTATTACTCAACAGAGGTGTCGACTAAAACTTGCTTCAGGTTCAACTTTTTGTCTGACCCAGTATCCAAACCTAGTTTTACATGGGATCTTTGCTTATTCCACTATATCCCTGAAATGAGAAAACTTACTCTGATCCTGTGGACTCCTTTATCTCTGACCTACTGCTTTGTGCATTGTGTTCTGGGGTGGTGAATCCTTGAAGAGTCATCTATTTCATAGCATCCACATTTGGAAACTCCTGCTGGTTTACATCCTTGACTGGGACTGCATACTGCTTTTGTTTGTTTGTTTTATTTTATTTATTTATTTTTTTAAATTTGTCAGCTTTCTGCCTAAGCACCACTGAAAACAGGCACTAGGAAAGGCAGCCTTGGAACCTTTTTGGGGACACCATAGCACTCAGCTACGTTTTATTTTTCATTTTTAACACAAGCGCTCCCTTCTCTGATTCTGCTTTATTTAAATGCTCTATTTGTTATTTTAAGCTAAAAACACAAGCACTTTCAGAAGAAAGATACCTACTAAATGTGGCTCACAAATAAATGAATAATGATGTCATCTATTGGCAGAAGGTTTGAGGTCAATAAAGTGCCCTTGGTCCCTCGCTTCTGAGTCATCATTCATAATGTTCTGTAAGAGTTGCACCACATACTCCAACTTCTTATAATCATGTGAAAGTTAATATTAACCAACTCTTTTGTGTTCCCAAACTCCCTGTGGCCTAACTCAAGGCAGTTTGAGACAGCAGGCATCTTATAAAGCTAAATATATAACCAAGTAAGAGACAGTCATAAAAGTATAGTTGAAAGAGACTCAGAGGCTGTTTTTATGGCAGCACTAATGGTTGATTATATGATGCAATTTTAGAGACTGACCTTCTTAGTGTGATCCTCCCATCATCTTCTTGTTGCAGTTTGGAAGCTGATTCTTAGCTTTTTCCCCAGATCACAAGTTCTGCGTGTTAATTTTATTTTGGTCTCATTTTCACTGCTCAAGGTTGGTCACACCACAAATGGATTAGACTGCCTTTTACTGGAGTAAAAGCATTCAACCTCCATGTCCTTCACGGTGTTTGTTGCTTTCTAGCACTCTCACACTCATTCTGGGTCTCTCATGGCAGTGTTTCTTGGCTTTGTCTTCACTAGTAGTGCTCAACCTTTGGATCTGCTGTTTCATTTCCCCAGGTTACATGGGACAAGGTACAAATCCCTACTGGTATATTTAGGGAAAGGATTACTATAACAATAAACTCCAAAACAATAGTGCATTTCAATAAAATTCTATTTCTCACCCTCTTAAGTCCTGTGCAATTTTCTAACACATAGTGACTCAGAGGCCCAGGCTTCTTCCATCTCATGATTTCTCCCTGCTCTACAGTCTCACCATTCTCTGACAATAGCCAGCAAATGGTGAAAAAGAGGTTGGAGAAGGCACATCTGCTTCTTAACTGCCTTTTTCCAGAAGATACATAATATTACTTCCACACAGGTTCCCTTGGTGAGAACTATTCACATGGCCCACCAGGATGCAAGAACATCTGGGAAATGTAGTTGCTGGCTGGGCAGCCATTCCCCAGTGCTATGGTCTAAATGCTGATGTCCCTACAGAACTCATATATTGGAACATAATAACCAATGTGATAGTGTTAAGAGGTGGTGCCTTTGGCGGAAGTGATTAAGTAATGAGTGTTGTGCCCTCATGAATGGAATTAGTGCCCTTATAAAAGAGGTTGAAGGAAGCTGCCTCGCCTCCTTTCCACCATGTGAAGACACAGTGTTCAGCCATGTGAGGAAGCCAAAGGAAGGTGCAATTTTTGGAGAGTGAGCCCTTACCAGACACTGAATCTGCCAGAGCTTTGATCTTCGACTTCCCAGCCTCCAGGAATGTGAGCAATACATTTCTGTTATTCATAAATTACCCAGTCTAAGGTATTTTGTTATAGCATCCAGAACTGACTAAAACACTGTTAATAACTCTATAGTATCGAAGGAGGAGCACAATAATTTTTATGTAGTAAAATATATATACCATAAAATATGTCATTTTATCTATTTGTAAGTGTTTAGTTCAGTGACATTAAATACATTTACATTGTTATACAACCATCACCACCATCCATCTTCAGAACATTTTTTATTTTCCCAAACCGAAACTCTATACCCATTAAACAACTTTATATTCCTCTCTCCTCCTGTGACCCTGGGAATCACCCTTCTACTTTCTGTCTCTAGGAATTTAACTAGTCTAGGTACTACCTATAAATAAAATAATACATTTGCCTCCATTAAAGCACAGAAATTTTTTTTTTGTAAAAAGAAAGAAAAAAACAAGTAAAACCATACAGTATCTGTCCTTTAGTGACTGGCTTATTTCACTTAGCATAATGTCTTCAAGGTTCATTCATGTCAGAACTTCCTTCCTTTTCAAGGCTGAATAATACTTCCTCACACACAAATACTGATTGAGTATCCCTTATCTGAAATGCTTGAGACAAAAGTGTTTCAGATTACAGATTTTTTTTTGATTTGGAATATTTGCATATACATAATGATATATCTTGGGGATTGGACCCAAGTCAAACCATGGAATTAATTTATATTTCATATATACCTTATGCCCATAGTCCAAAGGTAATTTTATACAACATTTTAAGTAATTTTGTGCACAAAACAAAGTTTGTATATATTGAACTATCAGAAGGCAAAGGTGTCGGTTTACTAAATATGTTCTCATTATTCAGTTACTTTGATCTACAGATAAAGGTGAGAAATGGGGGTTTCCACCACAAATTCATGGAAAAAAAAACCTTAAGGTACAATATTTCTTAGAGAGTGAAATAATAGACATTGGAGACTCACACGGGAAAGGGATGAGGGATAAGAAATTTTCTAATGGCTACAATGCACACTATTTGGCTGATTGTCATACTAAAAGCCCAGACTCCACCACTACTCAAAATATACATGTAAGAAAACTGCACTTGTAACCCCTAAATCTATAAAAATAAAAAATTTTAAAAATAAAAAAAAATGAAAGCAAAGGTGTCGCTATCTCAGCCACCCATGTGGATGATCTGTGGTTGTTTAGCATCACTATCATTCCTGACTCTGAATTTATATTCTACCAAAAGGCAGTCATTTTCTTATATGTGTTCACACACAAGTACTTAACAGTAAAAAATATGACATAACATAATATAGTGAAAGTTCAGGGTAAGGAAGCAGCACAGTAGCATCACCAGAATACCTGTATCAGCTGTTAAATGACAGCAACAATAAGCAGCAGTAGGCTTCCAGTCTCCACCTGCAATGCTGAGTTTTGATTAAAATGATACTATATGCCATATTTTATTTTATTTTATTTTATTTTATTTTATTTTATTTTAGGTGAGAAGAAACATTAGAAGCAATTGAGAGACCAGGAAAAGGTCTTCTAGGGATGAGGAGGCATTCTTCTGGGATGCAGTTACATGTTTGATGCTAAACTCATTTTTGTAATCTGCAACCACCCCTCCTCATACTGCTACTAGTATGCTCTTTAAGAAAGTGTTTTGTATTTACTCCTTATTGACCTGGACCCTGGTCACAGAGTTGAATTAATGAAGTCATATGTGGGGGAAAGTACGTGACATAGACATTACTTCTGATGAGAATTTCGGCTGGAGGATGAGCAGAACAGTTGGCAGGAAATAACAAAATCTTGCAGTCATCATCCAGTCCAGCTTCCTTGCAGCGAGCACAAGGCACTGGTACAAAATGTTTTTGAAACGAATTAGAAAGGATGTCCCTGGGTGGCTCATGCCTTTTTGTTAGCATAATAATGGACTGGTAAGAAATTCACTCGTAGAAAATTGGAAGGACATAAGCTTTTACCTATCAGCAAGTTTACACTTAGGCATGTCTACTGCATTAGCACATCCCAGAACAGTTATTCTGTCCTTGGCATCCTTAATTCAGTAGGAGTTCTTCAGCTGCAGTCAGGTCTTCCTTCTATGACAAAATAGTGATGTTTCCTCAGCATTATAGATTTTCATCAGCATGACCTTGGCAAACTCATCAATAAATTTATCTGCTGCTTCATGATCAGCAGATGCTTTATCACCACAAATCTTTAAATACTGAATGCTGTGTTCTTCTTAAATTCAAGCAGCCTATTGAATATTCATAGTTCTCTCATTTTTCAGTTCCTTGTGATAGATCTTTGCTTGCTTCATGATCAATATTATCCTTAAGTGGAATGTGTTTACTGCAACACTGATGGATTCACCCTTGTAATACACAATCAAGATCTTCATTTTTAGCTTTAGGCAGTGTTTCTCCACTTTTCATTAACTTCCGTTCATCACTTTCAGCATGGAACTTCAACAGTTTACCCTTCTGTTTCTTTAGGTCATATACGGTGGTCATTCTATTACCATACTCTTATTTAAGATGTTTCACACTTAACACTTTTGTCACTGTCCAGTTTTACCAACAGCTTAACTTTCTGTGCTGTAGATAAATATAAATGCTTCCTCTTTTTAAAAAAGTACTCTTGCCCATAGGGGTAGCTGCAGGCCTTTTTGGCATTTTCAACAATATCTTTATGCCACAGAGCACAGAATAATTAAGCAAACAAAACAAAACAAGAGCAGTGAGTTTTGCATATAGGTCTTGGCCCCATGTGGGACATTGTGGGGAACTTGCTATTGTTGCGTTCTGCCTGCATACATGCCATTTTATTACTCTTTGTGGGAGTGCTTGTGTGGGGGAATGTGGGCATGTATGGAAAAGGTATCTCACAGCTGAAGGGGGCTGGGTGGGTCTTTTTCCCTTGAGGATGCTGAATAAACTGTGTTGTGTGCCCATGTTTTGACTACAACCCATTACATGAAGTCAGGTGTCGAATTTTCCCCTGTGGCATCATGTTGGCACTCAAAATCTTTTGGATTTTGGAGCATTTCAGATTTCAGGTTTTCAGAACTGGGACAACAACTTTTTTATCATTTCGTTTTGTTTATCCATTCATCTGTTGATGGACATTTGGGTTGCTTCCACCTATGGCTATTGTGAATAATGCTACTATAAACATGGGTGTACAAATACCTTTTTGAGTCCATGCTTTCAATTCTTTTGGGTATGTGCCAAGAATGGGAATTCCTAGGCCATATGGTAAATATATTTTTATTTTTTGAAGAACCACTATATTGTTTTCCATGGTGGCTATAATTTTTTACATTGGAGGAGCATGATTTTTAATAAGTATTTCTGCAACACCAGTCTTTGGTTTATCAGCTCTGTGACCCTGAACAACTTAACTTCATGAATCTTTTTCCTCAGTTAGAAAATAGAGCTAATATTGGCCAGGCGTGGTGGCTCACGCCTGTAATCCCGGCACTTTGGGAGGCCAAGGTGGGTGGATTATGAGGTCAGGAGATGGAGACCATCCTGGCTAACATGGTGAAATCCCATCTCTACTAAAAAATACAAAAAAATAGCCCGGCGTGGTGGCGGGCACCTGTAGTCCCAGCTACTTGGGAGGCTGAGGCAGGAGAATGGCGTCAACCCAGGAGGTGGAGCTTGCAGTGAGCCAAGATCATGCCACTGCACTCCAGTCTGGGCAACAGAGCAAGACTCCATCTCAAAAAAAAAGAAAAAAAAAAGAACAAATTAAATAGAGCAAATAACTACTTCACAGTGTTGTTGTGGGGGTCTAACAAGGTGATGTACGTGAAGCTGTTTGCATGGTTACTGACACATGATGTGTAATTAATGTGTTAGTTTTTTTTTCTTTCCCCCCATCTCCTCAC
Source organism: Hylobates moloch (assembly GCF_009828535.3). Lineage (NCBI taxonomy): Eukaryota > Metazoa > Chordata > Mammalia > Primates > Hylobatidae > Hylobates > Hylobates moloch. The sequence goes on along the minus strand of NW_026652286.1, from coordinate 82,391,134 downwards.
ATACAACATCATCATATCTTTCTTTTCCTGCATTCAATGCCCTTAGAGATTTAGTTGGTAGAAGTCAGGTATGTAACAATTAATGGATAATTCATTCCAAGCATACCAAATCTGGGACACAGTTTTTTCAAAAGGAGGAATGTGAGTGCTAAGATGGTGAGAAGTTCCATGCTGGCATGTGAAGAAGAGATTCTTAAACAGGAAAGCCTACAACTCAACCCCTTAGGTTGTACTTTGAGATAACTTCTCTACTTAACTAGGCGCTGAGTCTCTAGGGAAAAACTACTCAGCAACTCAGTGACTAAATCATTCTTGACAAGCTTTTTCACTTTCAAGTTTTAATTAGTATTGCTTATCCTAGTTGAATAGTTTTCAGATATATATCTCATTTTTTTTCTTCTTATTTGAGACTGGCTATGCATATTTAAAAAACAAAGAGTAACACTTGATACCCATCTAAAATGCCCACTGGCTAGTCCACCAGAATACTGGTGTCAGACCAAATGATAATGCCTTCAGAGAAAGTCAGTCCTCATCTCCCTTTCATCTTCCCTATCCCTCACCTTCATACTGGCATGTGGGGGCATTCAAATCTCTTTTGTCCACTTGAGCAGCCCGAGGCAAGTCCTTTCTGGTTTTCCAGTCTTTAAGTAGAGTAAAAATTCTGATTCTGGGCCTCATGCCCAGAATGGGTGCATCACTAACTAAGGTGGTGACCAGGGACACTCACTTCCCCTTTGCCTGTCAGCTTTTTTCACTTATAATTTGAAATCAGTAAATTAGACCGAAAATTGAATTAGATTATCTGACAGACTTTTCAAAACTCCAAATGATCTACGAGCCTCTATTTTCCTTGGCAATTTGAGGTGCTGTGTGATGTCTTCCACACCTTTTATCAAAGCTAAGGAGACGTTTACCAGCAGGAAGTCGTTTTTCCTCACAGACAGATCTACTTGTGATCAAAATGTTTGAGGATTATTGTGTTCTTACATGGAAATACACAATCAAACACCAGATGCTCAGCATTCAAAACTAAAAAAAGCAGATGAACGATTTGATCTCTTCCATCAGATAAACTCTGATAACTAAGAGGCTGACACAGATACCTTGACAGTGGCTCAGGCTGGGCTCCCCTCCGACAGGCTGCCTTGGAACCATTCACAGAGCCATCTCTGAAGTTGGCATGAACAGCAGCAGCATTTGAGGCAGGGAAGTCTGAGTGATGGGAATGGCAGCTACAAGAGCTTTACTTAGCTACGAGACCACAGGCTTTGAGGTACTAACAACAAAAGCCCAGAGAACAAGAAAAATGAAAATGGATGATTCCAGAGAGGACTATGAGGCTCTGTCAGGTATTTTCTCCAATGATTTTAAGTGGAATTATGCAAGTGAGATTGGAACAGTTTTACAGAAGGCAAAAAATAAGAATTTTGCAGCCATTCCACTATATGCTTAGAAAGAAAAGGAATGTCATACAATCACCTCCATCTATATAAAAAAAGTTAATGTTTCTTCTGTCACAGAAATGCCATGGGAAAGAAATTTTTTAAGGCTCATGTAACAAATTGTAAACACAACCATAATTCTTGACATTTTGGGCAATTAATGTCTTGTTATTTGTGTATGAGCATTAACATTATTTATTGCTAACCTTTTCTTGGGAACTCTGTCAAGGAGTTAGTGAAAGTGGTATTCTCTGATGAGGTCTACACTGCACATGTGAAATATTACCCCAGTTCTTTTCTTTTCTTCTCCCTCACTTTTGTCAGGTGCTCTCATTTCCATGGTGCCCAGTGCTCCATAGGGGTGTTGAAGTTCCTCTATCAACAAACAAAACAATGTTCTTTGTTGTCCTATATTGATTCACACTACCATTTTACTGACCTCATGCTTCCCATCTCCAGGAGCTTTTGCATTTGAAAATAGAATGCTGTTTGTAGGAACAATGCCTAGACTATAGGAATGGGCCTTGAATCATGAAATTTAAGGCATAACGGCAGGTTTCTGGAGAGGTATTTAAAGGCAGAAGTCTCCAGTTACATCGCTTGGGTGATTACTTACTCTGTTACAATTCAGTCATCTTGGACTATATATATAACATCTTTTTTTCCATTAACTTTATTGTTTTTATGAGATGGGTTTGAGGCTAACTTCGGCCGATTTCATAAATCTCAGCTGGTGGCTGACCAAGAAGTGCACCTTATAGACGTATCCCCTAATGAAAGAGATCTGGTTTGATTTGTCTGCAAATATGACTTTATGACCTTCCTTTATTGGCTTCCATTTCCCTGACCATCAGCTTTTGCAGATGATTTTGCAGGCTGTTTTAATCACTTCAGGTAAGCTGTGAGCACTGAGCAACACATTGCCATCAAAGCCTCCGCAAAATAGCTACAGGATTCTGTGGCCCACAGAGAAGAGTGAGGGAAGTCTGACTCAATTTATTTGAAAAAATAACTTTTCTAATACACAAAATTGCTGTAATTCTACTCACACTAGGAACCAGAGGCAAAAATTAATGACAAGTCACCTTTCAGCTTTTATTTCTATTTGCATGTGCGTGAACATTCAGAATCACATAACAATTGTTTTGAGCTGAAGACAGCAGAGGAACGTGAGGATACCCTGTGCTTCTCAAGAGGATAGGAAAATCTGATTTGGAATGGATAGGTCACAGGAATTTCTCCAGATGAATTAGTTCTGGGGGTAGGTGGGCAAGATGGAGGTAGGAGAATTGAAATTGTCCTGGGGGAATAAGCTTTCCCTCTGAGCTGGTCCCCCACAGCCATGTAAAGCAAAACTAGATTCTTAGTCACTCTGTGCCTTAGTTATTTCATCTTAAAAGAGGACTTTCTGTTAAGATTAATAAAGTTGAAAGAGATGCACTGTGTGGGTGTGAAGGGTCAGCATGCTGGGACAGCAGACACGAGATGACATCTGCCATCTTTGCTATCTTTGCCTACAAGTCCTCTTCATTATTTTCCAGTTTCTGTCCTTTTCAGTCAAATTTAGATCCAGAGTGGTCTTTAAAATAGAATGGGCATAACTCCGTGTTCTTTGAAAACAGACATTCTCCAATATCTTTTGATGTTTAATAAATGTCAAATATTTGTAATGTACTGTTATTTAAAAAGTTAGTTTTCTGAGGCGACTCAGAGTTGGTATGTTTCTCTTTCTGTACAGAGACATCTACTTGGCTATATGATGGCACCCTAGAAAGATGTAGAATGGTGAATAATTTAATAATTGTACAAAAAGAATTTTGCTTTTCAACGTAGCACATAAAAATGGAACAACTTTTTGGTTAGAATAAACCTTATAGTCAATTTTTTTCCCATTTTTTTCTTACGCTTTCAAAGGTCAGAAAGAGAAGAGAAAATCTTTTGATACATGTGTGAAAACTAGAGTTATATTAAGAAGAGTCCTAATTAATTACGTATATCTGACCCCAATGTACTTCACAGAAGAAAGATGGTGGCTGTGCCTAGAGTTGACGAGCTCTAAATTTTATTCACAGCTATTATTGTAATTGGGGGCTCTGCCATTATCAGGTGTTAACATTACAGTGATACCTGGTAAAAATTGCCGTAATTGCTTGTAAGAACCAATTGAAAGTGTTTTACAAAGAGAAGTATTATGAGTTAAACCTGAAGAATACAGTATAGCCTTATGAGTATTATATAATTCTGTATTTAGAATATATATGTCAACGAATCTGAAAGATTGTAAGATTTGGTTTTCTCACCCTCTCCAAAAGCAACTTGGAGTATCAGAAAAGCTTAGAATTTATTCTAGTGGATCTAGTCTTAAATCTTAGCACTATGATTTACAAACTGCCCAAACTAGAGCACTGTAACTTTTGGGAGAACCTGAGCTTATTCTATTCTCCTTATCTTTTGGAGTTATCATAATGTTCAAAAAAGATAATATGTGATATCCATTGTAAATTGCAAAGGACTTTGAGAATAATAGATTCTATACACCAATGGTACAAGCATAAGGAAATAGGTTTTTGGTGAAAATGGAAAAAATAAGAAAATAGGAACAATGAAATGGAGTTTCAAGTGACCACTATGTAATAGCTGTTTAAGAATTTTTTGGTATATTTAATTCTCCCAACAATGTGAATAAAGTGACATACAATCTCTCAATTTCCAAATGAGAAATCCAAGTCAGGGAGTTTAAGTAACTTACTTAGGTCACACAGCTAGCAAGCATTAGAGCCAGTGTTTCTTTTAAATGATCTCATCTGTCTTTCCAGATCTGTTTTTCCCCTTTCGATTACAGCTTCATGATGTGAGAGGCTGATATGCACATTTATTTACTCATTTTTTAATTCAATAAACATTCCATCAACATGAATAATCATTGTTTTTGGCTCTGTTGAGGAGACAGAAATGAATAAAACACAATCATCATGCTTATGGAGTTACAATCCAATGTGCACGGTTAATTTTTGGCTGTCCTTGCTGGTAGCTATTTGTAAGTGTATTCTCAGACCTAAGATGAAGTTCTTTAATTTGCTGCAGTTTCTAGTTAAGAACCAGGGTTTTTTCTAGTTATGAGCCAAGGAGAAACCTTTGTTGTCTGTGGTTAAAAACAAAAAATGAATCACTATACTCTCCTTGTTTGGTAACGAATATTAAGAATAAAAACAGAGTTAAGAGTGCTAGATTTGGAAGCAGAAAGATCTGTGTTCAAGTCCTAACCATATGTAACAATTGTATAAGCTTGGAAAGTTATGTCTTTTCTCCAGACTTCAACTTCATCTGTAAAATGTACTTCTAACTGTAAAATAAGAATAAAAATATACTCCCTCCGCCGGCAGTCGTTAAGATGGTTAAATGAATGAATGTGTGCGTGTGTATGTGCACATGGTGCATAATGTATGTTAAGCACTTAGCCCAATGCCTGTTTGGCAAGCAGTCCTCAAGCGACAGCAATTATTGTAATTATTTTGTCTTTGAGGACATGGGATTTCAGGAGACACAAATCATTATTCTGAATGTCAGTTTTGATTACAAAGGACAGCAGATGCAGACAGCGTGTTTGGTACATTGGGCTGAATCTAGGAATATTTTAGGTACCTATATTGGATTTTTTGTTAACTTTTGTTAAACTGATTATTCCAGTCTAAGTTCATGTTTTATTACTTTTAAACAAAATTTCCGATAGCAGTATTTGTGTTGTTCTTGTAAGATGGTGCGGCAGAAAGAACATTCTAGCTAATTAAGGGTTTGAATTACTTAACTTCTGGAAAATTAAACTTTATTGCCTTTGCCCTTAAAATGCTTTCATTTTCCCCCTTTAATTATAATTGCTTACATTCATTAAATGTTTACTATGCATCAGACACTGTTCTAAGTGACGATTTTCATGAATTAATGTATTCTTCTAAAATCCAACGTGTGAGTAGTGCTACTATTGAGCATCTACTTGGTGTGGGCCTGCTGACACCCAGAGAACCTAAACCACAAAGAACAATAAATGCTAAAGGGGGCTATTACTTTAGAAGATCTGTAGGTGGGCCCGTTTTACAGATGGGAACACTGAGGCACATAAACATTAACTAACTTGTCCAAGCACGTAAGTCATAAAGCTAAGGTATGAACACAAGCAGCCTGGCTCTGAAGCCCGTGCTCCCGACACCTCTAACATATGCCTCCCACAACACTGACTAATTCCATATATTTTTAATGGACAGTATTAGAATCAAAATTTATCTTAGTGAGGAAACAAATCAGGTGCCGTGACTGGTGAGCCCCACTGGACTTCTGACAAACCAAACCTTTCCTCAGTGCATAGAGCAGGAAGATAAGTGGACTGGAATTAGGAGGTGTAAGCTCTGGCTTGGGGCCTGATACCAGTTTGCTGTGTGATCTATAAAAGTAGCTCTCTAATCCTTATTTTCCCAATCCATGGTGCTGTTTAAGTCTGCACAGGTAACATCAGGCAGATTTCCATTTATTAGCTCTACTTGTGGTTAAAACAATTATTATAGATGGCCACTGATCTAACTGTTTATCCTTCTCCCAAGGAAGTGACCCTAGGTGAATTTTAATTTTTGCTTGCTGTTTGTTTTTTCCTTAATAGCCTGGCCCAGATTAATCCCCTGGATTAGTTGGCCCTTAGAAAGCAGAGAGTTGCATCCCGACAGGATGTGATGTACAGCATGTAAGTTTTGATTGCGCTAGAATGAAAGTGGGCAGCACACAGATGTTGGCAGCTCACAGTGCTGCCTGGGGAGGGAGGCTGCAGGGGATGGCAGGTGGCTGTGTTTGAGAAACAAGGGCCCAGGAGGTGGGGAGGGGAAGCCCTGCGGTGACCTTCTACCCCTGCTTCTTCTGGGAAGAACATCCCCTTTCTATGGGGCTTTTCTTTCTCCAAAAACCAACCATATGGGAGGCAACGTGTCACTCAAGTTGGCCAAGCAGAATCCTTCCTTGGGATTTTTAATAAAATTGTGACAAATGGAGGAGGGGCAGCCCTCTCTTGTGCTGAGAAGTGAAACACAGGAGTGGTCAGCAAGCTCTGTCCTCCAAGTGGTGGAGGAAGCTAGTATAATCTGCAGAAAGAAGCATATCCTAGTAATATTTGAGTTATCTGGCTCCATTTGTTTCAGAGACCAAGCTCACAGCTCTATTTGTGTTGTTGTTGTTGTTGTTGTTGTTGTTATTTAATGTAATCATTTCCCTGGACTCTCTATGCCAAAAAACAAAATAAAACAAGCAAACAAACTCCCTTTGTCTAAACTAAGCTGAGTTGGGTTTCTATAATTTGGAAAAAAAAGCCTTGGTTAATAGAAATAACAAGAAATGTTCAATTGCTAATAATTGAATTCAAATCAATTAGACTCTAAACTCAGAATCCACAAACTACCTGAAGAAGGATGTAAAATGTTATTGGTTGTTGCGTTTTTCTGTTGTAAAGATGCACGGCTTTCATCAGATTCTCAAAGGGGGGTGTGAACCAAAAAAGGATAAGAACAATTACACCAGGGAGCTTGCGGGCAGGGGTGAGATCATTTCTGTAGGAGTTCAATAAACAGTCATTGAATGAACTCAGCACACATCAAGGAAGCTCCTGCTGAGCTTCAGATATAGCACTAGATTCAGGAAGGATGCAAAGATGGATGGTACGGCCTCAAGCAGAGTGCATCTTGTGGGTGAGAGACACAGCTAAAATAAAACAGAGTGAAGTAATTTTTACAACAGAGGCATGCAGTGTGAGACCCTGTGGGAAGCAGGGGCTGATGGCTGATTTTTGTTAGGAGATCAGGAAGGCTGAGCAAAGTGGCTTGCACGTGTGGTGCGTGAGACTTCAAAGGCTGGGCATGACACCACCCATCTCTATAGCATAGTGGTGGGGAACTCCAACTCTGTCTTCAGCCAATTGGGTCCAAATTTTCCTAACCCCACTTGCTAGCTGTGGGACCCTGGACCTGGCATTGCTGAGCCTTAAAATATTTTCCCGTTTAAATTGAAATAATAATAGTATCTGCCTCATTGGGTAGAAGGCTGGTCACAAAATTGGTGTAAAGTAAGGACACAATAAATGGTAGCCATTGTTGTTGTAGCCATTTGTGGTAGTGATGGTTATTCAATGAGTGGAGATGATGAAACAGAGATTCCAGGCAGAGAGGGCAGTGAGCACAAAGGCAGAGAGGCAGGGGATTGTCTTTATGATGGAAAGCAGCAAATGTGGTTTGGTTAGAGCCTAGCATATCACTGAGACGACTTTGGAGAGGTAAATTAGAGTACCGTGAAGGCCAATCTTGGGAGTTGGTAGAGAGTGGGTGGCCATCAAATATCATATGCAGAGGAATGGCATGATTGGAGCTGGGCTTTAGGCAGAAAACTGGCTGTAGTGTAGAGAAGAACAGCCAAGGGGAGAAATGGTGGGCAGCATGGGAGAGTAAGGGAATGGTAGCTCAGTGGTTAAGAGCTTAGGCTTCGCAGTCAGACAGATCTGGTTTCAATTCTTGGCTCTGTTCCTTACTATTTAATTTTTATTTTGGAAATTTTAATTTTGGGAAAATTACTCAAATTCTCCAAGACTTATTCTTTAAAATTATTGTGGTAATAACACGTATGGGATTGTTATGAAGAGTTAGTGTGATAATGGATGTTAATAAGTTTGTATTTTTACCTGGCACATAGCAAAACACTTGATTTTTAGCTATTATGATTATAATCTGAGAGAACAATGAGGAGGCTATTTTTCCCAAGGCTGGATCTTTTCTGGAACCCAGGCCACCTTCATCTCAGACGTGGTATATAAACCTTATCTGGTAAAAATTCACCAGGCAAAAGCACTCAGAACTCATAGGGTCTAGAAAAAAGACCCCAGCAGCTCTACCTCAGTTTCTGCCAGCATCTCTCCTCTGATAGGTCCTCTGAAGCAGTACCCCCACTTAGCATTTGTTGGTTTTTTTGTGTGTGTGTGGTTTATGATACTCTGGGTATTGGGAGGCCCACACCAAATGGATGCTCAAGCTTGGATATAAATATGGCCCACAAGTAGCGATCATCACATCAATGCTTATTTCCTGTTGAGCACATGGTCTGAGCAGCAATCAGTCCTCTTCATGAACAAAGGCTAAATACTGGGGCCTGTTGCTTAAAAAATCTCTGTGATAATTGTAACGTAATTCCAAAGCAGGGAAAAAAAAGCATTTGAAATGGAAACTGAATTGTAAGCTAAAAAAATGAGAACTACTTATTTTCCTTTTGGAAATTCAGACTCATAAGTGTTGATTCTTACTAAAATACTGAAGAAGAATTGGGAAGTTAAAAAAATTAATTTTTTTAAAAAAAGGAGTTATTTCAGAGCATGGGACAGATATATATGGGTAAAGCATTTATTTGATCATTTGTTCACTTTTATATATGGATCTGAGGAGAGCTTTCTTTCAGTTTCACTTTTCTTTCAATTTCATCTTTGAAATAATAATAAAAAAAGGCTCTCTTCCCCACACAACACAATCTGCTCCCTTCAAATACTTTAGATATTATAAAGATACAAGGTGACATCCCCAAAAGAAACAGCACACATGACAATTGGCTAATGCTTACTAATTCCTTTGCAATTTATACTGATGATGATGATTCTAATAAACATTTATATGACTCTCACTATATTGTAGGCACTATTCTAAGAACTTTATGTCTATTAACTCATTTGATCTTAACAGCCTTATGGATTAGGTAATATTACTACTCTTTTTTGCAGATGAGGAAACTGAAGCAAAAGAATTTTTTTTTTTTTTTTTTTACATTTATGCATT